>NC_142187.1:18954687-19260000 GCF_026936395.1 Plectropomus leopardus
GAATGGTGCAAAAATGGCCAAAAACATCATAATATAGCATTTTGAAAAAATGACCAAAAAGGCAAGGCTATAGTATGGCGAAAATGTGAAAATATGACATGTCCCAAAAATAACTGAAAACACCTCAAAACAGCATAAAATAGCGTGCATATACACACCATAGCATAGAATGTTGCAAAATCGGCCAAAAACACCATAATAATGCATGTCGAAAAAATGACCAAAAAGGCAAGGCTATAGTAAGGCAAAAATGTCAAAATATGACATGTCCCAAAAACAGCTGAAAACACCTCAAAACAGCATAAAATAGCGTGCATAGACACACTATAGCATAGAATGGTGCAAAAACGGCCAAAAACACAATAATATAGCATGTTGAAAAAATTACCAAAAAGGCAAGGCTATAGTAAGGCGAAAATGTGAAAATATGACATGTCCCAAAAATAACTGAAAACACCTCAAAACAGCATAAAATAGCGTGCATATACACACCATAGCATAAAATGTTGCAAAATTGGCCAAAAACACCATAATATAGTGTTTGAGAGGGTAGCCTCCCTCCGCCTTCGGGTTGGGGGACGGATCCTGACTGTTGTTTGTGCCTATGGTCCAAACAGCAGTTCAGAGTATCCACCCTTTTTGGAGTCCTTAGAGGGGGTGCTGGAGAGTGCTCCTTCTGGGGACTCCCTCATTCTGCTGGGGGACTTCAACGCTCACATTGGCAACGACAGTGAGACCTGGAGGGGCGTGATCGGGAGGAATGGCCCCCCCCCGATCTGAACCCGAGTGGTGTTTTGTTATTGGACTTCTGTGCTCGCCACAGACTGTCCATAACGAACACCATGTTCAAGCATAAGGGTGTCCATATGCGCACTTGGCATCAGGACACCCTAGGCCGCAGTTCAATGATCGACTTTGTAGTCGTATCGTTGGACTTGCGGCTGTATGTCTTGGACACTCGGGTGAAGAGAGGGGCGGAGCTGTCAACCGATCACCACCTGGTGGTGAGTTGGCTCCGATGGAGGGGGAGGACGCCGGTCAGACCTGGCAGACCCAAACGCATAGTGAGGGTCTGCTGGGAACGTCTGGCAGAGTCTCCCGTCAGAAGGAGCTTCAACTTCCACCTCCGGAAGAGCTTCGACCATGTCCCGGGGGAGGCTGGGGACATTGAGTCCGAGTGGGCCGTGTTCCGTGCCTCCATTGCTGAGGCGGCCGACCGGTGCTGTGGCCGTAAGGTGGTTGGTGCCTGTCGGGGTGGCAACACCCGAACCCGCTGGTGGACACCGCGGCGTAAGGTGCCGTCAAGCTGAAGAAGGAGTCCTATCGGACCTTCTTGGCCTGTGACAGGTACTGACAGGCCAAGCGGAGTGCGGCGGCGGCGGTCGCCGAGGCGAAAACCCGGGCATGGGAGGATTTCGGCGAGGCCATGGAAAACGACTTCCGGACGGCTTCGAAGAGGTTCTGGACCACCATCCGGCGTCTCAGGAGGGGGAAACAGTGCTCCGTCAACACTGTGTATGGTGGCGACGGGGCGCTGCTGACCTCGACTCGGGACGTTGTGGATCGGTGGAAGGAATACTTCGAAGACCTCCTCAATCCCACCGACACGCCTTCCGTTGGGGAAGCAGGGCCTGGGGACCCGGGGGTGGGCTCCTCTATCTCTGGGGCTGAGGTTACTGAGGTGGTCAAAAAGCTCCTCGGTGGCAGGGCCCCGGGGGTGGACGAGGTCCGCCCGGAGTTCCTCAAGGCCCTGGATGTTGTGGGGCTGTCGTGGCTGACACGACTCTGCAACATTGCGTGGACATTGGGGGCAGTGCCCTTGGACTGGCAGACTGGAGTGGTGGTCCCTCTTTTCAAGAAGGGGGACCGGAGGGTGTGTTCCAACTACAGGGGGATCACACTCCTCAGCCTCCCGGGAACGGTCTATTCGGGGGTACCAGAGAGGAGGGTCCGCCGGATAGTCGAACCCCGGATTCAGGAGGAGCAATGCGGTTTTCGCCCCGGTCGTGGAACTGTGGACCAGCTCTGGACCCTTGGCAGGATCCTTGAGGGTGCTTGGGAGTTTGCCCAACCAGTCCACATGTGCTTTGTGGACTTGGAGAAGGCATTCGACCGTGTCCCTCGGGGAGTCCTGTGGGGGGGAATATGAGGTTTCGGACTCCCTGATACGGCTGTCCGTTCCCTGTATGACCGGTGCCGGAGCTTGGTCCGCATTGCCGGCAGTAAGTCGAACTTGTTTCCGGTGAGGGTTGGACTCCGCCAGGGCTGCCCTTTGTCACCGATTCTGTTCATAACTTTTATGGACAGAATTTCTAGGCGCAGCCAGGGTGTTGAGGGGGTCCGGTTTGGTGACCTCAGGATTAGGTCTCTGCTCTTTGCAGATGATGTGGTCCTGTTGGCTTCATCGGGCCGCGACCTTCAGCTCTCACTGGATCGGTTCGCAGCCGAGTGTGAAGCGGCTGGAATGAAAATCAGCACCTCCAAATCCGAGACCATGGTTCTCAGCCGGAAAAGGGTGGCGTGCCCCCTCCGGATCGGGGATGAAGTCCTGCCCCAAGTGGAGGAGTTTAAGTACCTCGGGGTCTTGTTCACGAGTGAGGGAAGGATGGAACGGGAGATCAACAGGCGGATCGGTGCGGCGTCTGCAGTAATGCGGACTCTGCACCGGTCTGTCTTGGTGAAGAGGGAGCTGAGCCGAAAGGCAAAGCTCTCGATTTACCAGTCGATCTTCGTTCCTACCCTCACCTATGGTCATGAGCTTTGGGTAGTGACCGAAAGAACAAGATCGCGGGTACAAGCGGCCGAAATGAGTTTCCTCCGTAGGGTGGCTGGGCTCTCCCTGAAAGATAGGGTGAGAAGCTCGGTCATCCGGGAGGAGCTCGGAGTAGAGCCGCTGCTCCTCCGCATTGAGAAGAGCCAGATGAGGTGGCATCTAATTAGGATGCCTCCAGGACACCTCCCTGGTGAGGTGTTCAGGGCACGTCCCACCGGTAGGAGGCCCCGGGGAAGACCCAGGACACGCTGGAAAGACTACGTCTCTCAGCTGGCCTGGGAACGCCTCGGGGTCCCCTGGGAAGAGCTGGATGAAGTGGCCGGGAGAGGGAAGTCTGGGTTTCCCTGCTTAGGCTGCTGCCCCCGCGACCTGACCCCGGATAAGCGGAAGAAAATGGATGGATGGATGGATGGCAAGGCTATAGTAAAGCGAAAATGTCAAAATATGACATGTCCCAAAAACAGCTGAAAACACCTCAAAACAGCATAAAATAGCGTGCATAGACACACTATAGCATAGAATACTGCGAAAATGGCCAAAAACACCATAATATAGCATGTTGAAAAAATGAGCAAAAGGCAAGGCTATAGTAAGGCGAAAATGTCAAAATATGACATGTTGAAAACATAGCTGAAAACACTTCAAAACAGCATAAAATAGCGTGCACAGAAATGCCATAGCATAGAATGGTGCAAAAATGGCCAAAAACATCATAATATAGCATGTTGAAAAAATGACCAAAAGGGCAAGGCTATAGTATGGCGAAAATGTCAAAATATGACATGTCCCAAAAATAACTGAAAACACCTTAAAACAGCATAAAATAGCGTGCATAGACACCGTATAGCATAGAATATTGCAAAAATGGCCAAAAACACCATAATATAGCATGTTGAAAAAATGAGCAAAAGGCAAGGCTATAGTAAGGCAAAAATGTGCAAAATATGACATGTTCCAAAAATAGCTGAAAACACCTCAAAACAGCATAAAATAGCGTGCATAGACACACTATAGCATAGAATGGTGCAAAAACGGCCAAAAACACCATAATATAGCATGTTGAAAAAATAACCAAAAAGGCAAGGCTATAGTATGGCGAAAATGTCAAAATATGACATGTCCCAAAAATAACTGAAAAGACCTTAAAACAGCATAAAATAGCGTGCATATACACACACCATAGCATAGAATATTGCAAAAACGGCCAAAAACACCATAATATAGCATGTTGAAAAAATGAGCAAAAGGCAAGGCTATAGTAAGGCAAAAATGTGCAAAATATGACATGTTCCAAAAATAGCTGAAAACACCTCAAAACAGCATAAAATAGCGTGCATAGACACACTATAGCATAGAATACTGCAAAAATGGCCCAAAACACCATAATATAGCATGTCGAAAAAATGACCAAAAAGGCAAGGCTATAGTATGGCGAAAATGTGAAAATATGACATGTCCCAAAAACAGCTGAAAACACCTCAAAACAGCATAAAATAGCGTGCATAGACACACCATAGCATAGAATGTTGCAAAATCGGCCAAAAACACCATAATAATGCATGTCGAAAAAATGACCAAAAAGGCAAGGCTATAGTATGGCGAAAATGTCAAAATATGACATGTCCCAAAAATAACTGAAAACACCTCAAAACAGCATAAAATAGCGTGCATAGACACACTAAAGCATAGAATACTGCAAAAATGGCCAAAAACACCATAATATAGCATGTTGAAAAAATGAGCAAAAGGCAAGGCTATAGTAAGGCAAAAATGTGCAAAATATGACATGTTCCAAAAATAGCTGAAAACACCTCAAAACAGCATAAAATAGCGTGCATAGACACACCATAGCATAGAATGTTGCAAAATCGGCCAAAAACACCATAATAATGCATGTTGAAAAAATGACCAAAAAGGCAAGGCTATAGTAAGGCAAAAATGTCAAAATATGACATGTTGAAAAAATAGCTGAAAACACTTCAAAACAGCATAAAATAGCGTGCACAGAAATGCCATAGCATAGAATGGTGCAAAAATGGCCAAAAACATCATAATATAGCATGTTGAAAAAATGAGCAAAAGGCAAGGCTATAGTAAGGCAAAAATGTGCAAAATATGACATGTCCCAAAAATAACTGAAAACACCTCAAAACAGCATAAAATAGCGTGCATAGACACACTATAGCATAGAATACTGCAAAAATGGCCAAAAACACCATAATATAGCATGTTGAAAAAATAACCAAAAAGGCAAGGCTATAGTATGGCGAAAATGTCAAAATATGACATGTCCCAAAAATGACTGAAAACACCTCAAAACAGCATAAAAATAGCGTGCATAGACACACTATAGCATCGAATACTGCAAAAATGGCCAAAAACACCATAATATAGCATGTTGAAAAAATGAGCAAAAGGCAAGGCTATAGTATGGCGAAAATGTCAAAATATGACATGTTGAAAAAATAGCTGAAAACACTTCAAAACAGCATAAAATAGCGTGCATAGACACACTATAGCATAGAATACTGCAAAAATGGCCAAAAACACCATAATATAGCATGTTGAAAAAATGAGCAAAAGGCAAGGCTATAGTAAGGCAAAAATGTGCAAAATATGACATGTTCCAAAAATAGCTGAAAACACCTCAAAACAGCATAAAATAGCATGCAGAGAAATGCCATAGCATAGATTGTTGCAAAAACGCTGAAAAACACCATAATAATGCATGTTGAAAAAATGACCAAAAAGGCAAGGCTATAGTAAGGCAAAAATGTCAAAATATGACATGTTGAAAAAATAGCTGAAAACACTTCAAAACAGCATAAAATAGCGTGCACAGAAATGCCATAGCATAGAATGGTGCAAAAATGGCCAAAAACATCATAATATAGCATGTTGAAAAAATGACCAAAAGGGCAAGGCTATAGTATGGCGAAAATGTCAAAATATGACATGTCCCAAAAATAACTGAAAAGACCTTAAAACAGCATAAAATAGCGTGCATATACACACCATAGCATAGAATGTTGCAAAATTGGCCAAAAACACCATAATAATGCATGTCGAAAAAATGACCAAAAAGGCAAGGCTATAGTAAGGCAAAAATGTCAAAATATGACATGTCCCAAAAACAGCTGAAAACACCTCAAAACGGCATAAAATAGCCTGCAGAGAAATGCCAGAGCATAGAATGGTGTAAAAACGGCTAAAAACACCATAATATAGCATGTTGAAAAAATGACCAAAACGGCAAGGCTATAGTATGTCGAAAATGTCAAAATATGACATGTCACAAAAATGACTGAAAAGACCTTAAAACAGCATAAAATAGCGTGCATATACACACACCATAGCATAGAATATTGCAAAAACGGCCAAAAACACCATAATATAGCATGTTGAAAAAATGAGCAAAAGGCAAGGCTATAGTAAGGCAAAAATGTGCAAAATATGACATGTTCCAAAAATAGCTGAAAACACCTCAAAACAGCATAAAATAGCGTGCATAGACACACTATAGCATAGAATACTGCAAAAATGGCCAAAAACACCATAATATAGCATGTTGAAAAAATGAGCAAAAGGCAAGGCTATAGTAAGGCAAAAATGTGCAAAATATGACATGTTCCAAAAATAGCTGAAAACACCTCAAAACAGCATAAAATAGCGTGCATAGACACACCATAGCATAGAATGTTGCAAAATCGGCCAAAAACACCATAATAATGCATGTTGAAAAAATGACCAAAAAGGCAAGGCTATAGTAAGGCAAAAATGTCAAAATATGGCATGTCACAAAAATAGCTGAAAACACTTCAAAACAGCATAAAATAGCGTGCATAGACACACTAAAGCATAGAATACTGCAAAAATGGCCAAAAACACCATAATATAGCATGTTGAAAAAATGAGCAAAAGGCAAGGCTATAGTAAGGCAAAAATGTGCAAAATATGACATGTTCCAAAAATAGCTGAAAACACCTCAAAACAGCATAAAATAGCGTGCATAGACACACTATAGCATAGAATGTTGCAAAATCGGCCAAAAACACCATAATAATGCATGTTGAAAAAATGACCAAAAAGGCAAGGCTATAGTAAGGCAAAAATGTCAAAATATGACATGTTGAAAAAATAGCTGAAAACACTTCAAAACAGCATAAAATAGCGTGCACAGAAATGCCATAGCATAGAATGGTGCAAAAATGGCCAAAAACATCATAATATAGCATGTTGAAAAAATGAGCAAAAGGCAAGGCTATAGTAAGGCAAAAATGTCAAAATATGACATGTCCCAAAAATAACTGAAAACACCTCAAAACAGCATAAAATAGCGTGCATAGACACACTATAGCATAGAATACTGCAAAAATGGCCAAAAACACCATAATATAGCATGTTGAAAAAATAACCAAAAAGGCAAGGCTATAGTATGGCGAAAATGTCAAAATATGACATGTCCCAAAAATGACTGAAAACACCTCAAAACAGCATAAAAATAGCGTGCATAGCCACACTATAGCATCGACTACTGCAAAAATGGCCAAAAACACCATAATATAGCATGTTGAAAAAATGAGCAAAAGGCAAGGCTATAGTATGGCGAAAATGTCAAAATATGACATGTTGAAAAAATAGCTGAAAACACTTCAAAACAGCATAAAATAGCATGCACAGAAATGCCATAGCATAGAATGGTGCAAAAATGGCCCAAAACATCATAATATAGCATGTTGAAAAAATGAGCAAAAGGCAAGGCTATAGTAAGGCAAAAATGTGCAAAATATGACATGTTCCAAAAATAGCTGAAAACACCTCAAAACAGCATAAAATAGCGTGCATAGACACACTATAGCATAGAATACTGCAAAAATGGCCCAAAACACCATAATATAGCATGTAGAAAAAATGACCAAAAAGGCAAGGCTATAGTATGGCGAAAATGTCAAAATATGACATGTCCCAAAAACAGCTGAAAACACCTCAAAACAGCATAAAATAGCGTGCATAGACACACCATAGCATAGAATGTTGCAAAATCGGCCAAAAACACCATAATAATGCATGTCGAAAAAATGACCAAAAAGGCAAGGCTATAGTAAGGCAAAAATGTCAAAATATAACATGTTGAAAAAATAACTGAAAACACTTCAAAACAGCATAAAATAGCGTGCACAGAAATGCCATAGCATAGAATGGTGCAAAAATGGCCAAAAACATCATAATATAGCATGTTGAAAAAATAACCAAAAAGGCAAGGCTATAGTATGGCAAAAATGTCAAAATATGACATGTTGAAAAAATAGCTGAAAACACTTCAAAACAGTATAAAATAGTGTGCACAGAAATGCCATAGCATAGAATGGTGCAAAAATGGCCAAAAACACCATAATATAGCATGTTGAAAAAATGAGCAAAAGGCAAGGCTATAGTATGGCGAAAATGTCAAAATATGACATGTCCCAAAAATAACTGAAAACACCTTAAAACAGCATTAAATAGCGTGTATAGACACACTATAGCATAGAATATTGCAAAAACGGCCAAAAACACCATAATATAGCATGTTGAAAAAATGACCAAAAGGCAAGGCTATAGTAAGGCAAAAATGTCAAAATATGACATGTCCCAAAATAACTGAAACTACCTGAAAAACAGCATAAAATAGTGTGTTTAGACATACCATATCAGAAAATGGTACAAAAACGGCCAAAAATACCATAATAATGCATGTCGAAAAAATGACTGAAAAAGCAAGGCTATAGTATGGTGAAAAAAGTCAAAAAATGAAATTTCCCCAAAACAGTTGAAAACAGCTGAAAACAACATAAAATAGCGTGCAGAGACACACCATGGCATAGAATGTTGCAAGATCAGTCAATAACACTTTAATATGGCATGTCAAAAAATGATCCAAAAAGCAATACTATAGTATCACAAAATATGTAAAAACATGACTATTGAGAGACCAGCCAAGAATGGAAACTCACATCTTGATCCAAACCCTAGATGTTCCTTTCCCTTGAGGGAAATTAACCCCTTCATGAACATGCAAATGGCTGCACATTGGCTCATGAGCATGTTTAACATGTCCATGAATCAGCGACAGTAGCCGTTTGAGCTATCTCTTTCAGGAAACCACATTCGGAGGGTTGGAAACTCCCCAGCAGAAGGAGAGGGAAGCTTCTACCCAAAGATGACAGCCCATGAAGGAAGAGGAATTTTCTACTTGAACACACCACCCCAAGACCAGCCAATGAGGACAGAGTGATGAAGCGATGGAACTCCAGATAATGAGGGACAGAAGATCACTGTGTGCTTTTTGTGACTTTTGTGCTGTTGTCTTGCTGAGACCTTCTGTTACACTGTATATGCAACTCCTTTGAAAAAGAGTGAGCGTAATGTTGCTTTTGATTAACGCTTTTGACATATTCACCATTCAATAAAATCTGCTTCCAAGTTTTAACCTGTTTCTAACGTTCATGGGTGTTTGCATTTCAACCATCTCAGAATCTGGTGAGTGTCTATGGGCATTGCATCCCAAAAAAAGGTGAAAAGGCTGAAAAACCAAATAAAATAGCATGCAGAGAAATGCCATAGTATAAAATGTCGCAAATACACCATAATATGGCATGTCGAAACACTGACCCAAAAAGCAGTACTATAGTATGGCGAAACAAGTCAATAAATGAAATGTCCCAAAACAGCTTTAAACAGCTGAAAAATGCCAAAAAGAGCATGTCAGCACAAGCCATACAATAGAAAGATACAAAAACGGAAGGAAACACCATAATGTGGCATGTTTAAAAAATAACCTAAAAAGCAAGGCTATAGTAAGGCAAAAAAAGTAAAAACATGACATGTCCCAAAAACTGCTGAAAGACACATAAAAAAGTGTGCCAAGTATTGCCATAACATACAATGGTGCAAGAATGACCAAAAACACCATAATATAGCATGTTGAAAAAATGACCAAAAAGGCAAGGCTATAGTAAGGCAAAAATGTCAAAATATGGCATGTCACAAAAATAGCTGAAAACACCTCAAAACAGCATAAAATAGCCTGCAGAGAAATGCCATAGCATAGATTGTTGCCAAAAAATGGCCAAAAATACCAGAATGATGCATGTCGAAAAAATGACCAAAAAGGCAAGGCTATAGTAAGGCAAAAATGTGAAAACATGACATGTCACAAAAAAAGCTGAAAACACCTCAAAACAGCATAAAATAGCGTGCAGAGAAATGCCATAGCATAGAATGGTGCAAAAACAGCCAAAAACACCATAATATAACATGTTGAAAAAATGACCGAAAAGGCAAGGCTATAGTAAGGCAAAAATGTCAAAATATGACATGTCACAAAAATGACTGAAAACACCTCAAAACAGCATAAAATAGCATGCAGAGAAATGCCATAGCATAGATTGTTGCAAAAACGCTTAAAAACACCATAATAATGCATGTTGAAAAAATGACCAAAAAGGCAAGGCTATAGTAAGGCAAAAATGTGAAAATATGATATGTCACAAAATAGCTGAAAACACCTCAAAACAGCATAAAATAGCGTGCATATACACACCATAGCATAGAATGGTGCAAAAACAGCCAAAAACACAATAATATAGCATGTTGAAAAAATGACCAAAAAGGCAAGGCTATAGTAAGGCAAAAATGTGAAAATATGGCATGTCCCAAAAATAGCTGAAAACACCTCAAAACAGCATAAAATAGCGTGCAGAGAAATGCCATAGCATAGAATGGTGCAAAAACAGCCAAAAACACCATAATATAACATGTTGAAAAAATGACCGAAAAGGCAAGGCTATAGTAAGGCAAAAATGTCAAAATATGACATGTCACAAAAATGACTGAAAAAACCTCAAAACAGCATAAAATAGCCTGCAGAGAAATGCCATAGCATAGATTGTTGCAAAAACAGTTAAAAACACCATAATAATGTATGTTGAAAAAATGACCAAAAAGGCAAGGCTATAGTAAGGCAAAAATGTCAAAATATGGCATGTCACAAAAAAAGCTGAAAACACCTCAAAACAGCATAAAATAGCGTGCATATACACACCATAGTATAGAATGGTGCAAAAACAGCCAAAAACACAATAATATAGCATGTTGAAAAAATGACCAAAAAGGCAAGGCTATAGTAAGGCAAAAATGTCAAAATATGACATGTCACAAAAATGACTGAAAACACCTCAAAACAGCATAAAATAGCGTGCAGAGAAATGCCATAGCATAGAATGGTGCAAAAACAGCCAAAAACACCATAATATAACATGTTGAAAAAATGACCGAAAAGGCAAGGCTATAGTAAGGCAAAAATGTCAAAATATGACATGTCACAAAAATGACTGAAAACACCTCAAAACAGCATAAAATAGCCTGCAGAGAAATGCCATAGCATAGATTGTTGCAAAAACAGTTAAAAACACCATAATAATGTATGTTGAAAAAATGACCAAAAAGGCAAGGCTATAGTAAGGCAAAAATGTCAAAATATGGCATGTCACAAAAAAAGCTGAAAACACCTCAAAACAGCATAAAATAGCGTGCATATACACACCATAGTATAGAATGGTGCAAAAACAGCCAAAAACACAATAATATAGCATGTTGAAAAAATGACCAAAAAGGCAAGGCTATAGTAAGGCAAAAATGTCAAAATATGACATGTCACAAAAATGACTGAAAACACCTCAAAACAGCATAAAATAGCATGCAGAGAAATGCCATAGCATAGATTGTTGCAAAAACGCTGAAAAACACCATAATAATGCATGTTGAAAAAATGACCGAAAAGGCAAGGCTATAGTAAGGCAAAAATGTCAAAATATGGCATGTCACAAAAATAGCTGAAAACACCTCAAAACAGCGTAAAATAGCCTGCAGAAAAATGCCATAGCATAGATTGTTGCCAAAAATGGCCAAAAATACCATAATATAACATGTTGACAAAATGACCGAAAAGGCAAGGCTATAGTAAGGCAAAAATGTGAAAATATGACATGTCACAAAATAGCTGAAAACACCTCAAAACAGCATAAAATAGCGTGCATATACACACCATAGCATAGAATGGTGCAAAAACAGCCAAAAACACAATAATATAGCATGTTGAAAAAATGACCAAAAAGGCAAGGCTATAGTAAGGCAAAAATGTCAAAATATGGCATGTCACAAAAATAGCTGAAAACACCTCAAAACAGCATAAAATAGCCTGCAGAGAAATGCCATAGCATAGATTGTTGCCAAAAAATGGCCAAAAATACCAGAATGATGCATGTTGAAAAAATGACCAAAAAGGCAAGGCTATAGTAAGGCAAAAATGTGAAAACATGACATGTCACAAAAATAGCTGAAAACACCTCAAAACAGCATAAAATAGCGTGCAGAGAAATGCCATAGCATAGAATGGTGCAAAAACAGCCAAAAACACCATAATATAACATGTTGAAAAAATGACCAAAAAGGCAAGGCTATAGTAAGGCAAAATGTGAAAATATGGCATGTCCCAAAAATAGCTGAAAACACCTCAAAACAGCATAAAATAGCGTGCAGAGAAATGCCATAGCATAGAATGGTGCAAAACAGCAAAAACACCATAATATAACATGTTGAAAAAATGACCGAAAAGGCAAGGCTATAGTAAGGCAAAAATGTCAAAATATGACATGTCACAAAAATGACTGAAAACACCTCAAAACAGCATAAAATAGCCTGCAGAGAAATGCCATAGCATAGATTGTTGCAAAAACGGTTAAAAACACCATAATAATGTATGTTGAAAAAATGACCAAAAAGGCAAGGCTATAGTAAGGCAAAAATGTCAAAATATGGCATGTCACAAAAATAGCTGAAAACACCTCAAAACAGCATAAAATAGCGTGCATATACACACCATAGCATAGAATGGTGCAAAAACAGCCAAAAACACAATAATATAGCATGTTGAAAAAATGACCAAAAAGGCAAGGCAAAAATGTGAAAACATGACATGTCACAAAAAAAGCTGAAAACACCTCAAAACAGCATAAAATAGCGTGCAGAGAAATGCCATAGCATAGAATGGTGCAAAAACAGCCAAAAACACCATAATATAACATGTTGAAAAATGAACAAAAAGGCAAGGCTATAGTAAGGCAAAAATGTCAAAATATGACATGTCACAAAAATGACTGAAAACACCTCAAAACAGCATAAAATAGCATGCAGAGAAATGCCATAGCATAGATTGTTGCAAAAACGCTTAAAAACACCATAATAATGCATGTTGAAAAAATGACCAAAAAGGCAAGGCTATAGTAAGGCAAAAATGTCAAAATATGACATGTCACAAAAATGACTGAAAACACCTCAAAACAGCATAAAATAGCCTGCAGAGAAATGCCATAGCATAGATTGTTGCAAAAACGGTTAAAAACACCATAATAATGTATGTTGAAAAAATGACCAAAAAGGCAAGGCTATAGTAAGGCAAAAATGTCAAAATATGGCATGTCACAAAATAGCTGAAAACACCTCAAAACAGCATAAAATAGACTGCAGAGAAAAGCCATAGCATAGATTGTTGCCAAAAAATGGCCAAAAATACCAGAATGATGCATGTTGAAAAAATGACCAAAAAGGCAAGGCTATAGTAAGGCAAAAATGTGAAAACATGACATGTCACAAAAAAAGCTGAAAACACCTCAAAACAGCATAAAATAGCGTGCAGAGAAATGCCATAGCATAGAATGGTGCAAAAACAGCCAAAAACACCATAATATAACATGTTGAAAAAATGACCGAAAAGGCAAGGCTATAGTAAGGCAAAAATGTCAAAATATGACATGTCACAAAAATGACTGAAAACACCTCAAAACAGCATAAAATAGCCTGCAGAGAAATGCCATAGCATAGATTGTTGCAAAAACAGTTAAAAACACCATAATAATGTATGTTGAAAAAATGACCAAAAAGGCAAGGCTATAGTAAGGCAAAAATGTCAAAATATGGCATGTCACAAAAAAAGCTGAAAACACCTCAAAACAGCATAAAATAGCGTGCATATCCACACCATAGCATAGAATGGTGCAAAAACAGCCAAAAACACAATAATATAGCATGTTGAAAAATGACCAAAAAGGCAAGGCTATAGTAAGGCAAAATGTGAAAACATGACATGTCACAAAAAGCTGAAAACACCTCAAAACAGCATAAAATAGCGTGCAGAGAAATGCCATAGCATAGAATGGTGCAAAAACAGCCAAAAACACCATAATATAACATGTTGAAAAAATGACCGAAAAGGCAAGGCTATAGTAAGGCAAAAATGTCAAAATATGACATGTCACAAAAATGACTGAAAACACCTCAAAACAGCATAAAATAGCATGCAGAGAAATGCCATAGCATAGATTGTTGCAAAAACGCTGAAAAACACCATAATAATGCATGTTGAAAAAATGACCGAAAAGGCAAGGCTATAGTAAGGCAAAAATGTCAAAATATGGCATGTCACAAAAATAGCTGAAAACACCTCAAAACAGCATAAAATAGCCTGCAGAAAAATGCCATAGCATAGATTGTTGCCAAAAATGGCCAAAAATACCATAATATAACATGTTGACAAAATGACCGAAAAGGCAAGGCTATAGTAAGGCAAAAATGTGAAAATATGACATGTCACAAAATAGCTGAAAACACCTCAAAACAGCATAAAATAGCGTGCATATACACACCATAGCATAGAATGGTGCAAAAACAGCCAAAAACACAATAATATAGCATGTTGAAAAAATGACCAAAAAGGCAAGGCTATAGTAAGGCAAAAATGTCAAAATATGGCATGTCACAAAAATAGCTGAAAACACCTCAAAACAGCATAAAATAGCCTGCAGAGAAATGCCATAGCATAGATTGTTGCCAAAAAATGGCCAAAAATACCAGAATGATGCATGTTGAAAAAATGACCAAAAAGGCAAGGCTATAGTAAGGCAAAAATGTGAAAACATGACATGTCACAAAAATAGCTGAAAACACCTCAAAACAGCATAAAATAGCGTGCAGAGAAATGCCATAGCATAGAATGGTGCAAAAACAGCCAAAAACACCATAATATAACATGTTGAAAAAATGACCAAAAAGGCAAGGCTATAGTAAGGCAAAAATGTGAAAATATGGCATGTCCCAAAAATAGCTGAAAACACCTCAAAACAGCATAAAATAGCGTGCAGAGAAATGCCATAGCATAGAATGGTGCAAAAACAGCCAAAAACACCATAATATAACATGTTGAAAAAATGACCGAAAAGGCAAGGCTATAGTAAGGCAAAAATGTCAAAATATGGCATGTCACAAAAATAGCTGAAAACACCTCAAAACAGCATAAAATAGCCTGCAGAGAAATGCCATAGCATAGATTGTTGCCAAAAAATGGCCAAAAATACCAGAATGATGCATGTTGAAAAAATGACCAAAAAGGCAAGGCTATAGTAAGGCAAAAATGTGAAAATATGGCATGTCACAAAAATAGCTGAAAACACCTCAAAACAGCATAAAATAGCGTGCAGAGAAATGCCATAGCATAGAATGGTGCAAAAACAGCCAAAAACACCATAATATAACATGTTGAAAAAATGACCGAAAAGGCAAGGCTATAGTAAGGCAAAATGTCAAAATATGACATGTCACAAAAATGACTGAAAACACCTCAAAACAGCATAAAATAGCCTGCAGAGAAATGCCATAGCATAGATTGTTGCAAAAACAGTTAAAAACACCATAATAATGTATGTTGAAAAAATGACCAAAAAGGCAAGGCTATAGTAAGGCAAAAATGTCAAAATATGGCATGTCACAAAAAAAGCTGAAAACACCTCAAAACAGCATAAAATAGCGTGCATATACACACCATAGCATAGAATGGTGCAAAAACAGCCAAAAACACAATAATATAGCATGTTGAAAAAATGACCAAAAAGGCAAGGCTATAGTAAGGCAAAAATGTGAAAACATGACATGTCACAAAAAAAGCTGAAAACACCTCAAAACAGCATAAAATAGCGTGCAGAGAAATGCCATAGCATAGAATGGTGCAAAAACAGCCAAAAACACCATAATATAACATGTTGAAAAAATGACCGAAAAGGCAAGGCTATAGTAAGGCAAAAATGTCAAAATATGACATGTCACAAAAATGACTGAAAACACCTCAAAACAGCATAAAATAGCATGCAGAGAAATGCCATAGCATAGATTGTTGCAAAAACGCTTAAAAACACCATAATAATGCATGTTGAAAAATGACCGAAAAGGCAAGGCTATAGTAAGGCAAAAATGTCAAAATATGGCATGTCACAAAAATAGCTGAAAACACCTCAAAACAGCATAAAATAGCCTGCAGAAAAATGCCATAGCATAGATTGTTGCCAAAAATGGCCAAAAATACCATAATATAACATGTTGACAAAATGACCGAAAAGGCAAGGCTATAGTAAGGCAAAAATGTGAAAATATGACATGTCACAAAATAGCTGAAAACACCTCAAAACAGCATAAAATAGCGTGCATATACACACCATAGCATAGAATGGTGCAAAAACAATAAAAACACAATAATATAGCATGTTGAAAAAATGACCAAAAAGGCAAGGCTATAGTAAGGCAAAAATGTGAAAACATGACATGTCACAAAAAAAGCTGAAAACACCTCAAAACAGCATAAAATAGCGTGCAGAGAAATGCCATAGCATAGAATGGTGCAAAAACAGCCAAAAACACAATAATATAGCATGTTGAAAAAATGACCAAAAAGGCAAGGCTATAGTAAGGCAAAATGTCAAAATATGGCATGTCACAAAATAGCTGAAAACACCTCAAAACAGCATAAAATAGCCTGCAGAGAAATGCCATAGCATAGATTGTTGCCAAAAATGGCCAAAAATACCAGAATGATGCATGTTGAAAAATGACCAAAAGGCAAGGCTATAGTAAGGCAAAAAGGTGAAAATATGGCATGTCCCAAAAATAGCTGAAAACACCTCAAAACAGCATAAAATAGCGTGCAGAGAAATGCCATAGCATAGAATGGTGCAAAAACAGCCAAAAACACCATAATATAACATGTTGAAAAAATGACCGAAAAGGCAAGGCTATAGTAAGGCAAAAATGTCAAAATATGGCATGTCACAAAAATAGCTGAAAACACCTCAAAACAGCATAAAATAGCGTGCATATACACACCATAGCATAGAATGGTGCAAAAACAGCCAAAAACACAATAATATAGCATGTTGAAAAAATGACCAAAAAGGCAAGGCTATAGTAAGGCAAAAATGTGAAAACATGACATGTCACAAAAAAAGCTGAAAACACCTCAAAACAGCATAAAATAGCATGCAGAGAAATGCCATAGCATAGAATGGTGCAAAAACAGCCAAAAACACCATAATATAACATGTTGAAAAATGACCGAAAAGGCAAGGCTATAGTAAGGCAAAATGTCAAAATATGACATGGCACAAAAATGACTGAAAACACCTCAAAACAGCATAAAATAGCATGCAGAGAAATGCCATAGCATAGATTGTTGCAAAAACGCTTAAAAACACCATAATAATGCATGTTGAAAAAATGACCAAAAAGGCAAGGCTATAGTAAGGCAAAAATGTCAAAATATGACATGTCACAAAAATGACTGAAAACACCTCAAAACAGCATAAAATAGCCTGCAGAGAAATGCCATAGCATAGATTGTTGCAAAAACGGTTAAAAACACCATAATAATGTATGTTGAAAAAATGACCAAAAAGGCAAGGCTATAGTAAGGCAAAAATGTCAAAATATGGCATGTCACAAAAATAGCTGAAAACACCTCAAAACAGCATAAAATAGCCTGCAGAGAAATGCCATAGCATAGATTGTTGCCAAAAAATGGCCAAAAATACCAGAATGATGCATGTTGAAAAAATGACCAAAAAGGCAAGGCTATAGTAAGGCAAAAAATGTGAAAACATGACATGTCACAAAAATAGCTGAAAACACCTCAAAACAGCATAAAATAGCGTGCAGAGAAATGCCATAGCATAGAATGGTGCAAAAACAGCCAAAAACACCATAATATAACATGTTGAAAAAATGACCGAAAAGGCAAGGCTATAGTAAGGCAAAAATGTCAAAATATGACATGTCACAAAAATGACTGAAAACACCTCAAAACAGCATAAAATAGCCTGCAGAGAAATGCCATAGCATAGATTGTTGCCAAAAATGGCCAAAAAATACCATAATATAACATGTTGACAAAATGACCGAAAAGGCAAGGCTATAGTAAGGCAAAAATGTGAAAATATGATATGTCACAAAATAGCTGAAAACACCTCAAAACAGCATAAAATAGCATGCATATACACACCATAGCATAGAATGGTGCAAAAACAGCCAAAAACACAATAATATAGCATGTTGAAAAAATGACCAAAAAGGCAAGGCTATAGTAAGGCAAAAATGTCAAAATATGGCATGTCCCAAAAATAGCTGAAAACACCTCAAAACAGCATAAAATAGCGTGCAGAGAAATGCCATAGCATAGAATGGTGCAAAAACAGCCAAAAACACCATAATATAACATGTTGAAAAAATGACCGAAAAGGCAAGGCTATAGTAAGGCAAAAATGTCAAAATATAACATGTTGAAAAAATAGCTGAAAACACTTCAAAACAGCATAAAATAGCGTGCACAGAAATGCCATAGCATAGAATGGTGCAAAAATGGCCAAAAACATCATAATATAGCATGTTGAAAAAATAACCAAAAAGGCAAGGCTATAGTATGGCAAAAATGTCAAAATATGACATGTTGAAAAAATAGCTGAAAACACTTCAAAACAGTATAAAATAGTGTGCACAGAAATGCCATAGCATAGAATGGTGCAAAAATGGCCAAAAACACCATAATATAGCATGTTGAAAAAATGAGCAAAAGGCAAGTATAGTATGGCGAAAATGTCAAAATATGACATGTCCCAAAAATAACTGAAAACACCTTAAAACAGCATTAAATAGCGTGTATAGACACACTATAGCATAGAATATTGCAAAAACGGCCAAAAACACCATAATATAGCATGTTGAAAAAATGACCAAAAGGCAAGGCTATAGTAAGGCAAAAATGTCAAAATATGACATGTCCCAAAATAACTGAAACTACCTGAAAAACAGCATAAAATAGTGTGTTTAGACATACCATATCAGAAAATGGTACAAAAACGGCCAAAAATACCATAATAATGCATGTCGAAAAAATGACTGAAAAAGCAAGGCTATAGTATGGTGAAAAAAGTCAAAAAATGAAATTTCCCCAAAACAGTTGAAAACAGCTGAAAACAACATAAAATAGCGTGCAGAGACACACCATGGCATAGAATGTTGCAAGATCAGTCAATAACACTTTAATATGGCATGTCAAAAAATGATCCAAAAAGCAATACTATAGTATCACAAAATATGTAAAAACATGACTATTGAGAGACCAGCCAAGAATGGAAACTCACATCTTGATCCAAACCCTAGATGTTCCTTTCCCTTGAGGGAAATTAACCCCTTCATGAACATGCAAATGGCTGCACATTGGCTCATGAGCATGTTTAACATGTCCATGAATCAGCGACAGTAGCCGTTTGAGCTATCTCTTTCAGGAAACCACATTCGGAGGGTTGGAAACTCCCCAGCAGAAGGAGAGGAAGCTTCTACCCAAAGATGACAGCCCATGAAGGAAGAGGAATTTTCTACTTGAACACACCACCCCAAGACCAGCCAATGAGGACAGAGTGATGAAGCGATGGAACTCCAGATAATGAGGGACAGAAGATCACTGTGTGCTTTTTGTGACTTTTGTGCTGTTGTCTTGCTGAGACCTTCTGTTACACTGTATATGCAACTCCTTTGAAAAAGAGTGAGCGTAATGTTGCTTTTGATTAACGCTTTTGACATATTCACCATTCAATAAAATCTGCTTCCAAGTTTTAACCTGTTTCTAACGTTCATGGGTGTTTGCATTTCAACCATCTCAGAATCTGGTGAGTGTCTATGGGCATTGCATCCCAAAAAAAGGTGAAAAGGCTGAAAAACCAAATAAAATAGCATGCAGAGAAATGCCATAGTATAAAATGTCGCAAATACACCATAATATGGCATGTCGAAACACTGACCCAAAAAGCAGTACTATAGTATGGCGAAACAAGTCAATAAATGAAATGTCCCAAAACAGCTTTAAACAGCTGAAAAATGCCAAAAAGAGCATGTCAGCACAAGCCATACAATAGAAAGATACAAAAACGGAAGGAAACACCATAATGTGGCATGTTTAAAAAATAACCTAAAAAGCAAGGCTATAGTAAGGCAAAAAAAGTAAAAACATGACATGTCCCAAAAACTGCTGAAAGACACATAAAAAAGTGTGCCAAGTATTGCCATAACATACAATGGTGCAAGAATGACCAAAAACACCATAATATAGCATGTTGAAAAAATGACCAAAAAGGCAAGGCTATAGTAAGGCAAAAATGTCAAAATATGGCATGTCACAAAAATAGCTGAAAACACTTCAAAACAGCATAAAATAGCCTGCAGAGAAATGCCATAGCATAGATTGTTGCAAAAACGCTTAAAAACACCATAATAATGCATGTTGAAAAAATGACCAAAAAGGCAAGGCTATAGTAAGGCAAAAATGTCAAAATATGGCATGTCACAAAAATAGCTGAAAACACCTCAAAACAGCATAAAATAGCCTGCAGAAAAATGCCATAGCATAGATTGTTGCCAAAAATGGCCAAAAAATACCATAATATAACATGTTGACAAAATGACCGAAAAGGCAAGGCTATAGTAAGGCAAAAATGTGAAAATATGATATGTCACAAAATAGCTGAAAACACCTCAAAACAGCATAAAATAGCGTGCATATACACACCATAGCATAGAATGGTGCAAAAACAGCCAAAAACACAATAATATAGCATGTTGAAAAAATGACCAAAAAGGCAAGGCTATAGTAAGGCAAAAATGTGAAAATATGGCATGTCCCAAAAATAGCTGAAAACACCTCAAAACAGCATAAAATAGCGTGCAGAGAAATGCCATAGCATAGAATGGTGCAAAAACAGCCAAAAACACCATAATATAACATGTTGAAAAAATGACCGAAAAGGCAAGGCTATAGTAAGGCAAAAATGTCAAAATATGACATGTCACAAAAATGACTGAAAACACCTCAAAACAGCATAAAATAGCCTGCAGAGAAATGCCATAGCATAGAATGTTGCCAAAAACGGTTAAAAACACCATAATAATGCATGTTGAAAAAATGACCAAAAAGGCAAGGCTATAGTAAGGCAAAAATGTCAAAATATGGCATGTCACAAAAATAGCTGAAAACACCTCAAAACAGCATAAAATAGCCTGCAGAGAAATGCCATAGCATAGATTGTTGCAAAAACGCCAAAATACCAGAATGATGCATGTTGAAAAAATGACCAAAAAGGCAAGGCTATAGTAAGGCAAAAATGTGAAAATATGGCATGTCACAAAAAAAGCTGAAAACACCTCAAAACAGCATAAAATAGCATGCATATACACACCATAGCATAGAATGGTGCAAAAACAGCCAAAAACACAATAATATAGCATGTTGAAAAAATGACCAAAAAGGCAAGGCTATAGTAAGGCAAAAATGTGAAAACATGACATGTCACAAAAAAAGCTGAAAACACCTCAAAACAGCATAAAATAGCGTGCAGAGAAATGCCATAGCATAGAATGGTGCAAAAACAGCCAAAAACACCATAATATAACATGTTGAAAAAATGACCGAAAAGGCAAGGCTATAGTAAGGCAAAAATGTCAAAATATGACATGTCACAAAAATGACTGAAAACACCTCAAAACAGCATAAAATAGCATGCAGAGAAATGCCATAGCATAGATTGTTGCAAAAACGCTTAAAAACACCATAATAATGCATGTTGAAAAAATGACCAAAAAGGCAAGGCTATAGTAAGGCAAAAATGTCAAAATATGGCATGTCACAAAAATGACTGAAAACACCTCAAAACAGCATAAAATAGCCTGCAGAGAAATGCCAGAGCATAGATTGTTGCCAAAAATGGCCAAAAAATACCATAATATAACATGTTGACAAAATGACCGAAAAGGCAAGGCTATAGTAAGGCAAAAACGTCAAAATATGGCATGTCACAAAATAGCTGAAAACACCTCAAAACAGCATAAAATAGCATGCATATACACACCATAGCATAGAATGGTGCAAAAACAGCCAAAAGCACAATAATATAGCATGTTGAAAAAATGACCAAAAAGGCAAGGCTATAGTAAGGCAAAAATGTGAAAATATGGCATGTCCCAAAAATAGCTGAAAACACCTCAAAACAGCATAAAATAGCGTGCAGAGAAATGCCATAGCATAGAATGGTGCAAAAACAGCCAAAAACACCATAATATAACATGTTGAAAAAATGACCGAAAAGGCAAGGCTATAGTAAGGCAAAAATGTCAAAATATGACATGTCACAAAAATGACTGAAAACACCTCAAAACAGCATAAAATAGCCTGCAGAGAAATGCCATAGCATAGATTGTTGCAAAAACGGTTAAAAACACCATAATAATGTATGTTGAAAAAATGACCAAAAAGGCAAGGCTATAGTAAGGCAAAAATGTCAAAATATGGCATGTCACAAAAATAGCTGAAAACACCTCAAAACAGCATAAAATAGCCTGCAGAGAAATGCCATAGCATAGATTGTTGCCAAAAAATGGCCAAAAATACCAGAATGATGCATGTTGAAAAAATGACCAAAAAGGCTATAGTAAGGCAAAAATGTGAAAACATGACATGTCACAAAAAAAGCTGAAAACACCTCAAAACAGCATAAAATAGCCTGCAGAAAAATGCCATAGCATAGATTGTTGCCAAAAATGGCCAAAAAATACCATAATATAACATGTTGACAAAATGACCGAAAAGGCAAGGCTAGTAAGGCAAAAATGTGAAAATATGACATGTCACAAAAATGACTGAAAACACCTCAAAACAGCATAAAATAGCCTGCAGAGAAATGCCATAGCATAGATTGTTGCAAAAACGGTTAAAAACACCATAATAATGTATGTTGAAAAAATGACCAAAAAGGCAAGGCTATAGTAAGGCAAAAATGTCAAAATATGGCATGTCACAAAAATAGCTGAAAACACCTCAAAACAGCATAAAATAGCATGCATATACACACCACAGCATAGAATGGTGCAAAAACAGCCAAAAACACAATAATATAGCATGTTGAAAAAATGACCAAAAAGGCAAGGCTATAGTAAGGCAAAAATGTGAAAATATGGCATGTCCCAAAAATAGCTGAAAACACCTCAAAACAGCATAAAATAGCGTGCAGAGAAATGCCATAGCATAGAATGGTGCAAAAACAGCCAAAAACACCATAATATAACATGTTGAAAAAATGACCGAAAAGGCAAGGATATAGTAAGGCAAAAATGTCAAAATATGACATGTCACAAAAATGACTGAAAACACCTCAAAACAGCATAAAATAGCCTGCAGAGAAATGCCATAGCATAGATTGTTGCAAAAACGGTTAAAAACACCATAATAATGTATGTTGAAAAAATGACCAAAAAGGCAAGGCTATAGTAAGGCAAAAATGTCAAAATATGGCATGTCACAAAAATAGCTGAAAACACCTCAAAACAGCATAAAATAGCCTGCAGAGAAATGCCATAGCATAGATTGTTGCCAAAAAATGGCCAAAAATACCAGAATGATGCATGTTGAAAAAATGACCAAAAAGGCAAGGCTATAGTAAGGCAAAAATGTGAAAACATGACATGTCACAAAAAAAGCTGAAAACACCTCAAAACAGCATAAAATAGCGTGCAGAGAAATGCCATAGCATAGAATGGTGCAAAAACAGCCAAAAACACAATAATATAGCATGTTGAAAAAATGACCAAAAAGGCAAGGCTATAGTAAGGCAAAAATGTGAAAACATGACATGTCACAAAAATGACTGAAAACACCTCAAAACAGCATAAAATAGCATGCAGAGAAATGCCATAGCATAGATTGTTGCAAAAACGCTTAAAAACACCATAATAATGCATGTTGAAAAAATGACCAAAAAGGCAAGGCTATAGTAAGGCAAAAATGTCAAAATATGGCATGTCACAAAAATGACTGAAAACACCTCAAAACAGCATAAAATAGCCTGCAGAGAAATGCCAGAGCATAGATTGTTGCCAAAAATGGCCAAAAAATACCATAATATAACATGTTGACAAAATGACCGAAAAGGCAAGGCTATAGTAAGGCAAAAACGTCAAAATATGGCATGTCACAAAATAGCTGAAAACACCTCAAAACAGCATAAAATAGCGTGCATATACACACCATAGCATAGAATGGTGCAAAAACAGCCAAAAACACAATAATATAGCATGTTGAAAAAATGACCAAAAAGGCAAGGCTATAGTAAGGCAAAAATGTGAAAATATGGCATGTCCCAAAAATAGCTGAAAACACCTCAAAACAGCATAAAATAGCGTGCAGAGAAATGCCATAGCATAGAATGGTGCAAAAACAGCCAAAAACACCATAATATAACATGTTGAAAAAATGACCGAAAAGGCAAGGCTATAGTAAGGCAAAAATGTCAAAATATGACATGTCACAAAAATGACTGAAAACACCTCAAAACAGCATAAAATAGCCTGCAGAGAAATGCCATAGCATAGATTGTTGCAAAAACGGTTAAAAACACCATAATAATGTATGTTGAAAAAATGACCAAAAAGGCAAGGCTATAGTAAGGCAAAAATGTCAAAATATGGCATGTCACAAAAATAGCTGAAAACACCTCAAAACAGCATAAAATAGCCTGCAGAGAAATGCCATAGCATAGATTGTTGCCAAAAAATGGCCAAAAATACCAGAATGATGCATGTTGAAAAAATGACCAAAAAGGCAAGGCTATAGTAAGGCAAAAATGTGAAAACATGACATGTCACAAAAAAAGCTGAAAACACCTCAAAACAGCATAAAATAGCGTGCAGAGAAATGCCATAGCATAGAATGGTGCAAAAACAGCCAAAAACACCATAATATAACATGTTGAAAAAATGACCGAAAAGGCAAGGCTATAGTAAGGCAAAAATGTCAAAATATGACATGTCACAAAAATGACTGAAAACACCTCAAAACAGCATAAAATAGCCTGCAGAGAAATGCCATAGCATAGATTGTTGCCAAAAATGGCCAAAAAATACCATAATATAACATGTTGACAAAATGACCGAAAAGGCAAGGCTATAGTAAGGCAAAAACGTCAAAATATGGCATGTCACAAAATAGCTGAAAACACCTCAAAACAGCATAAAATAGCATGCATATACACACCATAGCATAGAATGGTGCAAAAACAGCCAAAAACACAATAATATAGCATGTTGAAAAAATGACCAAAAAGGCAAGGCTATAGTAAGGCAAAAATGTGAAAATATGGCATGTCCCAAAAATAGCTGAAAACACCTCAAAACAGCATAAAATAGCGTGCAGAGAAATGCCATAGCATAGAATGGTGCAAAAACAGCCAAAAACACCATAATATAACATGTTGAAAAAATGACCGAAAAGGCAAGGCTATAGTAAGGCAAAAATGTCAAAATATGACATGTCACAAAAATGACTGAAAACACCTCAAAACAGCATAAAATAGCCTGCAGAGAAATGCCATAGCATAGATTGTTGCCAAAAAATGGCCAAAAATACCAGAATGATGCATGTTGAAAAATGACCAAAAGGCAAGGCTATAGTAAGGCAAAAATGTGAAAACATGACATGTCACAAAAAAAGCTGAAAACACCTCAAAACAGCATAAAATAGCGTGCAGAGAAATGCCATAGCATAGAATGGTGCAAAAACAGCCAAAAACACCATAATATAACATGTTGAAAAAATGACCGAAAAGGCAAGGCTATAGTAAGGCAAAAATGTCAAAATATGACATGTCACAAAAATGACTGAAAACACCTCAAAACAGCATAAAATAGCCTGCAGAGAAATGCCATAGCATAGATTGTTGCAAAAACGGTTAAAAACACCATAATAATGTATGTTGAAAAAATGACCAAAAAGGCAAGGCTATAGTAAGGCAAAAATGTGAAAACATGACATGTCACAAAAAAAGCTGAAAACACCTCAAAACAGCATAAAATAGCATGCAGAGAAATGCCATAGCATAGATTGTTGCAAAAACGCTTAAAAACACCATAATAATGCATGTTGAAAAAATGACCAAAAAGGCAAGGCTATAGTAAGGCAAAAATGTCAAAATATGGCATGTCACAAAAATAGCTGAAAACACCTCAAAACAGCATAAAATAGCCTGCAGAAAAATGCCATAGCATAGATTGTTGCCAAAAATGGCCAAAAATACCATAATATAACATGTTGACAAAATGACCGAAAAGGCAAGGCTATAGTAAGGCAAAAATGTGAAAATATGGCATGACCCAAAAATAGCTGAAAACACCTCAAAACAGCATAAAATAGCCTGCAGAGAAATGCCATAGCATAGAATGTTGCAAAAACGGTTAAAAACACCATAATAATGCATGTTGAAAAAATGACCAAAAAGGCAAGGCTATAGTAAAGGCAAAATGTCAAAATATGGCATGTCACAAAAATAGCTGAAAACACCTCAAAACAGCATAAAATAGCGTGCAGAGAAATGCCATAGCATAGATTGTTGCCAAAAATGGCCAAAAAATACCATAATATAACATGTTGACAAAATGACCAAAAAGGCAAGGCTATAGTAAGGCAAAAATGTGAAAATATGATATGTCACAAAATAGCTGAAAACACCTCAAAACAGCATAAAATAGCGTGCATATACACACCATAGCATAGAATGGTGCAAAAACAGCCAAAAACACAATAATATAGCATGTTGAAAAAACGACCAAAAAGGCAAGGCTATAGTAAGGCAAAAATGTCAAAATATGGCATGTCACAAAAATAGCTGAAAACACCTCAAAACAGCATAAAATAGCCTGCAGAGAAATGCCATAGCATAGATTGTTGCCAAAAAATGGCCAAAAATACCAGAATGATGCATGTTGAAAAAATGACCAAAAAGGCAAGGCTATAGTAAGGCAAAAATGTGAAAACATGACATGTCACAAAAAAAGCTGAAAACACCTCAAAACAGCATAAAATAGCGTGCATATACACATCATAGCATAGAATGTTGCAAAAACGACCTAAAACACCATAATACAGCATGTTGAAAAAACGACCAAAAAGGCAAGGCTATAGTAAGGCAAAAATGTCAAAATATGGCATGTCACAAAAATAGCTGAAAACACCTCAAAACAGCATAAAATAGCCTGCAGAGAAATGCCATAGCATAGATTGTTGCAAAATTGTTGCAAAATCGGCCAAAAATGCAGGAATGATGCATGTTGAAAAAATGACCAAAAAGGCAAGGCTATAGTAAGGCAAAAACGTCAAAATATGACATGTCCCAAAAATAACTGAAAACACCTCAAAACTGCATAAAATAGTGTGCATATACACACCATAGCATAGAATGTTGCAAAAAATGGCCAAAAACACTATAATATACCATGATGAAAAAATGACCAAAAAGGCAAGGCTATAGTGAGGCAAAAACGTCAAAATATGGCATGTCACAAAAATAGCTGAAAACACCTCAAAACTGCATAAAATAGCCTGCAGAGAAATGCCATAGCATAGATTGTTGCCAAAAATGGCCAAAAATACCATAATATAACATGTTGAAAAAATGACCGAAAAGGCAAGGCTATAGTAAGGCAAAAATGTCAAAATATGACATGTCACAAAAATAGCTGAAAACAACTCAAAATAGCATAAAATAACCTTCAGAGAAATGCCATAGCATAGAATGTTGCAAAAACGGCTAAAAACACCATAATATAGCATGTTGAAAAAAATGACCAAAAAGGCAAGGCTATAGTATGGCAAAAATGTCAAAATATGATATGTCACATAAATGACTGAAAACACCTCAAAACAGCATAAAATAGCCTGCAGAGAAATGCCATAGCATAGATTGTTGCCAAAAATGGCCAAAAATACCATAATATAACATGTTGAAAAAATGACAGAAAAGGCAACGCTATAGTAAGGCAAAAACGTCAAAATATGGCATGTCACAAAAATAGCTGAAAACACCTCAAAACAGCATAAAATAGCCTGTAGAGAAATGCCATAGCATAGAATGGTGCAAAATTGTTGCAAAAATGGCCAAAAATACCATAATGATGCATGTTGAAAAAATGACCGAAAAGGCAAGGCCATAGTATAGCAAAATTGTCAAAATATGACATGTCACAAAAATAGCTGGAAACACCTCAAAACAGCACAAAATAGCATGCACAGAAATGCCATAGCATAGAATGGTGCAAAAATGGCAAAAAACCATCATAATAATGCATGTTGACAAAATGACCAAAAAGGCAAGGCTATAGTAAGGCAAAAATGTCCGAAAAGGCAAGGCTATAGTAAGGCAAAAATGTCAAAAATATGACATGTCCAAAAAATAAAATAATGACATGTCCAAAAAATAACTGAAAACACCTCAAAACTGCATAAAATAGCCTGCAGAGAAATGCCATAGCATAGCTTGTTGCCAAAAATGGCCAAAAATACCATAATGATGCATGTTGAAAAAATGACCAAAAAGGCAAGGCTATAGTAAGGCAAAAATGTGAAAATATGATATGTCACAAAAATAGCTGAAAACACTTCAAAACAGCATAAAATAGCGTGCATATACACACCATAGCATAGAATGGTGCAAAAACAGCCAAAAACACCATAATATACCATGTTCAAAAAATGACCGAAAAGGCAAGGCTATAGTAAGGCAAAAATGTCAAAATATGACATGTCACAAAAATAGCTGAAAACACCTCAAAACTGCATAAAATAGCCTGCAGAGAAATGCAACAGCATAGATTGTTGCCAAAAATGGCCAAAAATATCATAATAATGCATGTTGAAAAAATGACCAAAAAGGCAAGGCTATAGTAAGGCAAAAATGTGAAAATATGACATGTCACAAAAATAGCTGAAAACACCTCAAAAGAGCATAAAATAGCATGCACAGAAATGCCATAGCATAGAATTGTGCAAAAATGGCAAAAAACCATCATAATATAGCATGTTGACAAAATGACCGAAAAGGCAAGGCTATAGTAAGGCAAAAATGTCAAAAATATGACATGTCCAAAAAATAACTGAAAACACCTTAAAACAGCATAAAATAGTGTGTATATACACACCATAGCATAGAATGTTGCAAAAAATGGCCAAAAACACCATAATAATGCATGCTGAAAAAATGACAAAAAAGGCAAGGCTATAGTAAGGCAAAAATGTCAAAATATGGCATGTCCCAAAAATAGCTGAAAACACCTCAAAACAGCATAAAATAGCCTGCAGAGAAATGCCATAGCATAGATTGTTGCCAAAAATGGCCAAAAATACCATAATATAACATGTTGAAAAAATGACAGAAAAGGCAACGCTATAGTAAGGCAAAAATGTCAAAATATGACATGTCACAAAAATGACTGAAAACACCTCAAAACAGCATAAAATAGCCTGCAGAGAAATGCCATAGCATAGAATGTTGCAAAAACGGTTAAAAACACCATAATAATGCATGTTGAAAAAATGACCAAAAAGGCAAGGCTATAGTAAGGCAAAAATGTCAAAATATGGCATGTCACAAAAATAGCTGAAAACACCTCAAAACAGCATAAAATAGCGTGCAGAGAAATGCCATAGCATAGATTGTTGCCAAAAATGGCCAAAAAATACCATAATATAACATGTTGACAAAATGACCGAAAAGGCAAGGCTATAGTAAGGCAAAAATGTGAAAATATGATATGTCACAAAATAGCTGAAAACACCTCAAAACAGCATAAAATAGCGTGCATATACACACCATAGCATAGAATGGTGCAAAAACAGCCAAAAACACAATAATATAGCATGTTGAAAAAACGACCAAAAAGGCAAGGCTATAGTAAGGCAAAAATGTCAAAATATGGCATGTCACAAAAATAGCTGAAAACACCTCAAAACAGCATAAAATAGCCTGCAGAGAAATGCCATAGCATAGATTGTTGCCAAAAAATGGCCAAAAATACCAGAATGATGCATGTTGAAAAAATGACCAAAAAGGCAAGGCTATAGTAAGGCAAAAATGTGAAAACATGACATGTCACAAAAAAAGCTGAAAACACCTCAAAACAGCATAAAATAGCGTGCATATACACATCATAGCATAGAATGTTGCAAAAACGACCTAAAACACCATAATACAGCATGTTGAAAAAACGACCAAAAAGGCAAGGCTATAGTAAGGCAAAAATGTCAAAATATGACATGTCCCAAAAATGACTGAAAACACCTCAAAACAGCATAAAATAGCGTGCAGAGAAATGCCATAGCATAGATTGTTGCAAAATTGTTGCAAAATCGGCCAAAAATGCAGGAATGATGCATGTTGAAAAAATGACCAAAAAGGCAAGGCTATAGTAAGGCAAAAACGTCAAAATATGACATGTCCCAAAAATAACTGAAAACACCTCAAAACTGCATAAAATAGTGTGCATATACACACCATAGCATAGAATGTTGCCAAAAATGGCCAAAAATACCATAATATAACATGTTGAAAAAATGACCGAAAAGGCAAGGCTATAGTAAGGCAAAAATGTCAAAATATGACATGTCAAAAATGACTGAAAACACCTCAAAACTGCATAAAATAGCCTGCAGAGAAATGCCATAGCATAGATTGTTGCCAAAAATGGCCAAAAATACCATAATATAACATGTTGAAAAAATGACCGAAAAGGCAAGGCTATAGTAAGGCAAAAATGTCAAAATATGACATGTCACAAAAATAGCTGAAAACAACTCAAAATAGCATAAAATAACCTTCAGAGAAATGCCATAGCATAGAATGTTGCAAAAACGGCTAAAAACACCATAATATAGCATGTTGAAAAAAATGACCAAAAAGGCAAGGCTATAGTATGGCAAAAATGTCAAAATATGATATGTCACATAAATGACTGAAAACACCTCAAAACAGCATAAAATAGCCTGCAGAGAAATGCCATAGCATAGATTGTTGCCAAAAATGGCCAAAAATACCATAATATAACATGTTGAAAAAATGACAGAAAAGGCAACGCTATAGTAAGGCAAAAACGTCAAAATATGGCATGTCACAAAAATAGCTGAAAACACCTCAAAACAGCATAAAATAGCCTGTAGAGAAATGCCATAGCATAGAATGGTGCAAAATTGTTGCAAAAATGGCCAAAAATACCATAATGATGCATGTTGAAAAAATGACCGAAAAGGCAAGGCCATAGTATGGCAAAATTGTCAAAATATGACATGTCACAAAAATAGCTGGAAACACCTCAAAACAGCACAAAATAGCATGCACAGAAATGCCACAGCATAGAATGGTGCAAAAATGGCAAAAAACCATCATAATAATGCATGTTGACAAAATGACCAAAAAGGCAAGGCTATAGTAAGGCAAAAATGTCCGAAAAGGCAAGGCTATAGTAAGGCAAAAATGTCAAAAATATGACATGTCCAAAAAATAAAATAATGACATGTCCAAAAAATAACTGAAAACACCTCAAAACTGCATAAAATAGCCTGCAGAGAAATGCCATAGCATAGAATGGTGCAAAAACAGCCAAAAACACCATAATATAACATGTTGAAAAAATGACCAAAAAGGCAAGGCTATAGTAAGGCAAAAATGTCAAAATATGGCATGTCCCAAAAATGACTGAAAACACCTCAAAACTGCATAAAATAGCCTGCAGAGAAATGCCATAGCATAGCTTGTTGCCAAAAATGGCCAAAAATACCATAATGATGCATGTTGAAAAAATGACCAAAAAGGCAAGGCTATAGTAAGGCAAAAATGTGAAAATATGATATGTCACAAAAATAGCTGAAAACACTTCAAAACAGCATAAAATAGCGTGCATATACACACCATAGCATAGAATGGTGCAAAAACAGCCAAAAACACCATAATATACCATGTTCAAAAAATTACCGAAAAGGCAAGGCTATAGTAAGGCAAAAATGTCAAAATATGACATGTCACAAAAATAGCTGAAAACACCTCAAAACTGCATAAAATAGCCTGCAGAGAAATGCAACAGCATAGATTGTTGCCAAAAATGGCCAAAAATATCATAATAATGCATGTTGAAAAAATGACCAAAAAGGCAAGGCTATAGTAAGGCAAAAATGTGAAAATATGACATGTCACAAAAATAGCTGAAAACACCTCAAAAGAGCATAAAATAGCATGCACAGAAATGCCATAGCATAGAATTGTGCAAAAATGGCAAAAAACCATCATAATATAGCATGTTGACAAAATGACCGAAAAGGCAAGGCTATAGTAAGGCAAAAATGTCAAAAATATGACATGTCCAAAAAATAACTGAAAACACCTTAAAACAGCATAAAATAGTGTGTATATACACACCATAGCATAGAATGTTGCAAAAAATGGCCAAAAACACCATAATAATGCATGCTGAAAAAATGACAAAAAAGGCAAGGCTTTAGTATGGCGAAAATGTCAAATTATGACATGTCCCAAAAATAACTGAAAAATCTTCAAAACAGCATAAAATAGCGTGCATATACACACCATAGCATAGAATGGTGTAAAAACAGCCAAAAACACTATAACATACCATGTTGAAAAAATGACCAAAAAGGCAAGGCTATAGTAAGGCAAAAATGTCAAAATATGACATGTCACAAAAATGACTGAAAACACCTCAAAACAGCATAAAATAGCCTGTAGAGAAATGCCATAGCATAGAATGGTGCAAAATTGTTGCAAAAATGGCCAAAAATACCATAATGATGCATGTTGAAAAAATGACCGAAAAGGCAAGGCCATAGTATGGCAAAATTGTCAAAATATGACATGTCACAAAAATAGCTGGAAACACCTCAAAACAGCACAAAATAGCATGCACAGAAATGCCATAGCATAGAATGGTGCAAAAATGGCAAAAAACCATCATAATAATGCATGTTGACAAAATGACCGAAAAGGCAAGGCTATAGTAAGGCAAAAATGTCAAAATATGACATGTCACAAAAATGACTGAAAACACCTCAAAACAGCATAAAATAGCCTGCAGAGAAATGCCATAGCATAGAATGGTGCAAAAATGTTGCAAAATTGGCAAAAAATAGCATAATGATGCATGTTGAAAAAGTGACCGAAAAGGCAAGGCTATAGTAAGGCGAAAATGTCAAAATATGACATGTCACAAGAATAACTGAAAACACCTCAAAAATGGATAAAATAGCCTGCAGAGAAATGCCATAGCATAGATTGTTGCCAAAAATGGCCAAAAATACCAGAATGATGCATGTTGAAAAAATGACCAAAAAGGCAAGGCTATAGTAAGGCAAAAAATGTGAAAACATGACATGTCACAAAAATAGCTGAAAACACCTCAAAACAGCATAAAATAGCGTGCATATACACATCATAGCATAGAATGTTGCAAAAACGACCTAAAACACCATAATATAGCATGTTGAAAAAATGACAGAAAAGGCAAGGCTATAGTAAGGCAAAAATGTGAAAACATGACGTGTCACAAAATAGCTGAAAACACCTCAAAACAGCATAAAATAGCGTGCATATACACATCATAGCATAGAATGTTGCAAAAACGACCTAAAACACCATAATATAGCATGTTGAAAAAATGACAGAAAAGGCAAGGCTATAGTAAGGCAAAAATGTCAAAATATGACATGTCCCAAAAATAACTGAAAACACCTCAAAACAGCATAAAATAGTCTGCAGAGAAATGCCATAGCATAGACTGTTGCAAAAAATGGCCAAAAATATCATAATGATGTATGTTGAAAAAATGACAGAAAAGGCAAGGCTATAGTAAGGCAAAATTGTCAAAATATGACATGTTCCAAAAATACCTGAAAACACCTTAAAACAGCATGAAATAGCGTGCAGAGAAATGCCATAGCATAATATGTTGCAAAAACGGCCAAAATTCTATGACAATTTTAATGACATTTCTGCTGCATACAATATCATGATATTTTTTGTCATCTGTGTAAAATACTTTATTATGACACTTTCTTTCACTTTTATGTAACATTCCATTCTATACATTTTTGCAGCATACGATACTATGACACTTATGTTTTTGCTCAATGTTTTGAGACCAACCATAGTGAGACACTCTTTGTCACATTTTTGAAACATACTTTACTGTGACTTCTTACAGCATACTATTCTGCAACACTTTTTCCAAATTTCTGCATACCACACCATAACATTTTTGTAACATACTATAGTATGACATATTTAAAAACAATTTAACGGCATTCTACACTATTGCATTTTTTTTTAGGTGTGCTATACTTTGACATGTTTATCCCATTTTTGTGGCATATTGTACATAAGCCTTACCTGAACCATGGAATGCAGTTCCTACTACTCGGACACAGCTGGGCACCCTGAGGTCCCAGAAACGCACCGTCTTGTCTTGAGAACCAGAGGCAATCATCCAGCCTCCCCACGTATACAGAGACAGAATGTGACCTAAAAAAGCAATACAAAAATCATACGTCAATCCCTTATCAGTAGCATTTTTTTCCCCTGACACTCTACTTAATGTTTTGAGTACATAAATGAAGGGGTATGAATGGGATAGTCAGTGTACCTGTGTGTCCACTAAGGGCGTGCAGACCCTGTCCTCTCTGACAGTCGGTGGTGTAGATGTTACAGTCTCCAGCTCCGGCGCTAATCAAGATGGCTCCTCCACTTTCTGGACCCTCCATGAAGGCCAGGTCTCTGATGGTGCCGTCATGCATGCTGAACTCCAGGTCTGGGCCTAATGATACAGAGAGACACAAACAAGATGCTGACAACAGCCAACAAATGCCTTAATTTCAAATCAAGGAAGTACCCCAATGTTTGTACCTGTGGCGTTGCATGTCTCTGCACTAAAAGGTAGGACTTTGACATATTTGTCATTGGAGCCTGTAGCCAGCAGCTGCCCACAGTGGCTCCAGGCCACGCAGTAGATGGATCCTTTATGGTGTTTGTTCCTCTTGAAACGAACGACAGGCTGCTTTGTTGCACCTGAACTACTGAAGAGAGGAAAAGTGAGAACAAGGGTAAAAACGTCAGAAGGAAGGAGAGAACATGAGTGAGCAGGTAAATATTTAAACAATGTAGTCAAATAAATCTGGAACCTTTCATAAAAGCGGTCACATTTCGGAGGGTAACTTAACTTTTTTTTTAACCTGGCCCCTGTATTCCCATGTTTTTGTGTTTAAGTAACAAATTTTTGAAATTGTTCCAGAGACGGCTGCAGGTGGCAGCAATGAAACCAGTCAGGGAATTAGACACCATTAGACAACTCCATCTACTGAGCAAAGTTGTTTGTTATGATCAAAAGCTCCAAAACAGTTACTGCGTGGACTTTTTGGTGAGATTTGATCATTTTTAATTTGTCAACTGCTGTTTCCAAGTTCAAGAATAAACCGAAAATCCGAGCTAAGTTTATTGTCTGAGCTTTGTGTAACACAGACAGTCATCAGGTCCCTAAAGAAAAAGAGCTTGTAAAATAAAAAAGAGTAAAAAAAAACAGTTCTAGCCAGGACTCCTTGTTAGATGCCCACTGGTCACTTAAAGGGAAGTGATGATCTGCTCTACAATGCTTTGGATGTATGACGTGCTGAATCACAAAATTAGGTCATGGCCAGTAACTTTGGTTTTCATCCCAAAAGAAGATGATGCATGGTGTTACTACGGTGAAAATGGATGAACAACTGTTTAAACTGTGAAAGCTGACTCTTCACCTTACCTTGTGTCTAATGTTTCTGGATAAGCACAAACACGCAGAGTTTTGGAATTGGATCCCACAGCGTAGAGCGATCCGGACGGGTGAAAGGCGACAGCTCTAACAGCCTGAGTATCTTCCAAAGAATGCACCGGCACAAACAGGCTTTTAGACTTGTCACCCTGAAAACACACCCACATTAAAAAAAAACAAAAAAAAAACATATCAGCACACAGATTACATGTCATTAGCAGTATAATCCACTCTGATCTTCTCTACCCTATGACATCCATACTGTCATGATGCCAGTATGACATCAGGATATAATCACGTTATAATCTGCTTAGTCAAATGCCAAATTAGCATTACATTGTGCTGTCTTATATTGGGGCGAAAACAACTTTAAAATCAAACCAGAAAAGTGTTGAGAAAGCCAGAAAACTATTATACTGTGACAGTCATAACAGCTAACATGAGGGAAAATGAACAAGTCATTTCATAACCATTTTTCTTTTTTTTTTTTTCTCTTTATCTTGTTCATTATTCAGCCCGGTTAGACAACAGCATGCTTGCTGAGGTATAAATTATTTACAGCAGGTCTGACAAAATTGTTTGGTGTGAATCGTGTGTACACCAACCTCTTTACTTCGGGACAAGGAGCCTGGGGAGTCACTTTGTTGACTTCCTCTCTGTTTTTGCTCACTGCCAAAAAACATTAAGTAAATCATCAAATTCAACCCTGCAACAAACTCTGTTATAAAAACAAAAAAAAAATCACACCAACACTACCTCTGGGAGACGACTGGAGACTCATTGGGAGGAAGGACTGGGCGTCCCCCCACGGTGCGTTGCGGGGTGCTGCAGAGAACCCCTCCCCCTCGGGTCTGTTCTGGGGTCACAGATGGAGGGTTGTTATTGTCCTCAGAGGCGGGTGTGTTCCCGTTGCCATTGCACTGCTGGGTCAGAGACTTCATCTCCTCCTCTAAATTCTCCCTTCCCACATTGAGCTCCTCCAGTTTCTGGATGGACCTGAGGGGGACACAAACACAGAAGAACAAACACACTCATGAGTCATTTCTACAAATCTTTCCTTTTTTTTAAGCCTTACTGTTACCTCCTATAATAATAATAATAATAAGAAACTTTATTTCAGACTCAATGGTCCAGAAAAGAGCAAAACAATACATATAAAAGATATAAAAGACACATAGAAGTACCATACACAACATATTCACAATGCAATAAGATCACTAAAAAAAAGAAAAAAAAAAAAAAAACCTCAGAAGAGACTACTATACCAAAACAACATATCCCCAATACAATATGTACAGATCACTTAAAAAACAATTAAAAAAGTCAATGACCACAGAGGAGACTACTATACCAATGCTATGTCATGTCACTCAGTTAAATCTAGTTTAAAGGGACAGTTCACCTCAAAATCAATTTTTTTCATTCTCCTGTAGTGCTTTTTATTAATCTAGATTGATTTCTTGTGAATTACCGAGTGTTGAAGATATGGACAGCAGAAATGTCTGCCTTCTCTCCAGCAATAATGGACTTTCTGGCTCTCTTTAATAGTTGTTCTCTCTTATTGTCTCTCTTAATGTTTACTACAGTCATTCTGTTGTCTAATACTAAAGAAAATAAAAGTTGTCATTGTGATGCTACAGTCTTGTTAAATGTATCTTATAATAAAACACATAAAATTTAATGGCCTTGATAGAAAGGAAATAGTTCCTACATGAAACGGCTCACAACAAGGTCTGTGGATTATCTTGAGTAACCAGGTCATGAATTCTGGAAAGAGATATTGCTGTTGAGTTTTTCAGATGTTTTTTTTTAAAGATTATTTTTGGAAGGTTTTCCCTTTATTTGACAGGACAGCTTGAAGAGTGAAAGTGGTAGAGAGGGTACGACATGCAGCAAAGGGACACAGGCTGATACCAAATTCACAGCCGCTGCAGCAAGGACAAAGCCTTTTGTACATGGGGTGTCTTGCTCTACCAGATGAGTTAGAGGGCACTCAAAACGTTTGTTTATTTTGGCACTTTGACCACCACAAAGCGAGTGCCATTGCGTTTCATTATACTGGAGAGAAGGCAGACATCTCTATAGCTGATATCACTGTGCAACTCACACTAAAACAATAGATTGCTAAATAGAACTACAGATAAGATTAAACTGTGTTTTTGATTTTGGGGTGTAGTGTGCCTTACACTCCAAAGAGCTGAGGACAAAAGAAAACTGATGTAATGATGTCATTATGCACAGCTACCCTTGTGAATAATGCAGAGGATCTCCCAGGGGACAAATCAAAGGGCCTTTGTCCTGCTGACAAAAACACGCATTTCAAACGTAATTTCTGTCATAAACATAAAGCTTAATATTATCTCATGGTGTTTTGGGAGCATTTTTAAGTTGCATAGGTTCATGTTTAAATTAATTGCTATTATTGAGAGGAGTCTGGGTCTAATATTGTGTCTCACTGGTACACATGAGGACATGGTCCCATGTGATGTGATGCAGCTAATCACCACAGATGGTGCAGTGTGGATGGAGGCGGGTTTGGGGGAGGTGTGTATGTCATACTAGGAAAAGCCACATGGGGTTCATCATTATCAGGGCCTTAACATGTCTACTTCTCCGTGTCTGACAGCTGCTCGTCTACTGTATGAGAACAATGAAAGCCATACACTAATTAAAAAGCTGGATTCAGGCAAGCTGCACCGACAGACTGAACTTAGCCATTTGACTTATGACAGAGGTGTGTATGTCCCAGATGTACACTACCTATCTGACAGAGGAACATTTTAGGCATCTCTCACTGTGTCTGTACCTGTTGAGGAACTTCTCTGTGAGGCTGTGCTGCATGTCGCTGGGTGGAGGCTGCTGCTGGACCCCTCCTTCCAACAGCATCTGCTGGTACATCTGCCTCTGCTGCTGCTTCTGCTCCAGGTGCTGCTGCACACGAAGACGCTGCCGATAGTACTCCTCATACTTCTCTGTTGAGTCGCGAAGCTGAGGGATGAACAGGATGCCATTAAAGAAAAAACAACGTTATATGCTCGGAAAAGTTCCTTTAACTTTTCCCTTGTATTGATCTGTTAGTCCTACTGCCCGTTTAACGCCATTTATGAAGTTAACCTTTTGTTGGGCAACTCATTCTAGAGGGCAGATTAAAGGGATACTTCACCCACAAAATGATCAGCTGCTATTTGCAGTATGTGCACATACCACACACACATGTTCATTGACTAATTAATCCGTGCTGAATTTTTTAATTTTTGTAGCTTATTAGTGTGAATAAAGTCCATCTGAAGCTCAGGTTGTTTTTTTGTATTTTTTGCAGTTTTATCACTACTGAAAAGGAAACTTTATATCACTCTCCTCATTCATATTTTAAATAGCAACAAATTATATTCAGCTCCAACATAAGCCTGAAAAACTGGAAAATTAGAAGGGCAGTACAGAGAGTTGATGTTATTAAGAGATACACTGTCTTACTGACGCAATGCAAGTATTTGCAAGTTTCAACTTCTCTTGTGAATTTTTGAGTATGAAGTGTGCTTCAAAACACAAATATATCAAACATTTATGTGTTTGTATGTTTCAAATAGTAAGATTTTGGTAAAAATGCATGTATTTGGGAAGTACTGAGCATAATAATTGGACTGAATAAGTGAGACCTGGATTTCTCTGCAGACTTGTGTGGGATTTTGTAAACAGACATTTTGATTTAGCTCTGCTGTTGATAAACTTCAACCACTTTTTCCTTAATTTGTAAAAAAGAATAATAATAACAAATGAGTTTTTGGATTCCTCGCCCACTATGATCTACAAATGATCATTTTTTGGTGAAGTATTCCTTTGAGTCAGTCTGGAGAAGGCACAGGTACACAGCTTCAACAGAAAATATGAACACAGGCATGAGCATATGAACTGAACATTATTTGGAGACAATTTGGCTCACACAAAGCATAGTATTCATACACCATACGACACAGTGAAGCATTTAACATCTGAGGAAGGTCACTGCCAAGTCATAATAACAGAAGTCAAAGGCAGCACTGTGATCAGATGAACTCGGCTGCTCCACTGTGCTCTTCTGTCAGTTCAGGTATTAGAGGAGGGAGGAGAGTGAGACTGATAGCTGAGGACAAGTCACTTCCCCTCTCTGTCCTCAGCTTCCTGTACAGACAATCTGATGGAAACGGATCTACTGTATGTTTGGGGAGGGAAGTGATACTGGCCGTGTGCCCACTCCTGAAATGGGATGGAGGGCAGAGAGGAGAACAAGAAAGAAAAGGTGGGAGGAGTGCGACAGTGAGATCACAGAGGCCCCAAAGTCTGCTTCTGTTTTTGGCCTCTGTGTGTCTCTAGGGTGACGAGGAAGGCAGTACAAAGCACTAACTTCACACAGGGCTGCGCACAGGGGCCCAGAATAGAAAGCACGAGACAGACAGAGATGGATACTGTGTTAAGTCTGTGTTTATAAGCAACACGAGGGCAGGAATGACTCATTTTTGTGTTTAAACTCCTGGGTGCTTGAGCCACGTGTCTCTATTGACCTAGAACTAACTCTATTTGGGTTCCTGCCCCCTCTGTCTCCATTGTGACTGACTGGATACTGAAAACAAAGGACCAGAGGAAACACCCCTTCAACATTAATAAAGAAATGTATGCAGCAAGTTATTCTAAATCTAACAGATTATATATCTTATCATTTGGTCTCTGTTGTTATTTTACTACTTCGATGATAAAGAAAACATGCTGATTCTAAGACAAGGCTCTTTTTGTTTTCTGATTGATAAGCGCATTTATGGACTTTTGTTCACAACGGATAACCAAGGCTCAAAATACCATGTCCATATGAACATTAGTTCTGCTCGTAATTCTCGGCTCTATATGCAACAATGCACAAAACTTGGTACATAAAATATGTTGTGCAGGGTTGCCATTTGTCACGCATTGATCGTGAGACTTTTGCAACAAATACTTTTCACACACTCTCATGCCACATGCCCATTTTCCCACCTAGTGAAAAATAAATGTATAATGGTACAGTGCAAAAAGAGAGGACACTGTCAGCCTACAGACTGACCATCAATTCTTGCAGTTACAGTATTTTTACTTAGAGAGGCCAAAAATGACCAAAAAAAGATAGCATTACAGCAATAATTTAAAACACATAACATATTAAGAAATCTTGTTGAAGAAGTCCTGACTGTTCATGGAAAGTCAACTTAAATAATATTGTAACAAAATATCATCATTTTTCAAATGATCACAAATTAAATGACAGTAAATGAATGAATGTTTTCCCTTCAGAGGTTTACTGAAATTTCTAATGTGACCTTGTTCAGGAATAACCCTGACTACGAAAAAAAACTGTCCAATAATTTTATAAATTTTATATTATTTTACTGTAAAGTTTTGAAGAATTTACTCTGTAACATATTGATGATTTTCTCATAGTCTTCATTCTTCAAAAAATGTTGCTGTGGTTGAAACTGGATTTGTTTTGCAAAAGGACACTATTTGGGTGTAAATAAAAATATTTGTTGTGAATGTCATTTTCAAAGTTACATCCACCAGTACATGTATAAAGAGAAAAGTATTTAAAGCCCTGACATCAGAGATGATGATATCCTCAGACAGTGTTTAAGCCCCACTGAATCTGAATGAACACTGAATGAAAAAATATGTGCATCATGTCTGCACGTTCAGATTTCAGATATAACTCAAGAGAAGTATAACAAATTGCGATGAATCAGTGGGCCAAACTACAGTACAATAACTAACCTCCCCTTGTTTTTGAAAAGGTTTCTTCAGCCTAATTTTCTTTAAATTAATGTATTATCGACAATGTGTCTGTGCGTAGACATACAGAAGCCCCTTTCCGACATGCACAAGGGTTTATGGTGTACATGATGTGGTGAGAATGATAAAAAAATACACAATGAACAAACTAAAACAAGGCCAACTTCCTTTAAAAACAGGTCACATCTGTGCAGAGGAGCTCAGAGCTAGATTGAACTAAGCCTGTGACTCTAAGCAGCCATGTCAGCCCTGACAGACTAGACTGTGATGCAGACTTGCAGGAGAAGGATGACTCAGACACTCTGGGAAAACAATTAATCAGAACAGGCCTATATATAGACCTTCAGTGCAGGCAACACCCATCAAGGAAAGAAAACAATGCAGGAATGTGATAAAATAAAGTGCTTGATCAAAAATAAACATACAACAGGTCTAACGAGCTAAACAGGTCTATGATATTTACCTCGTTCCTGTCAGCAGAGCCATCTGATGGCGCATCCTCGCCTGGAGCTGACGCAGGACGCAAGCTCTGAGCGCCACCTGAACTCATCATCTTATCCACAGGTGTCTCTGTCCTCGACCTTTACAGAGAAAACACATCAGGGCGACAGATTATCAGAGACATCAGGCAAAGCATTAAACCTCAATATTAAAACGAAACAAAAATGATCCGCTCTTTCTTACGTTTCAGGGGATTCCTCAAATATGCTGTGGCAGTCGGAGCTCTCCATCATGAGACTCCTGCTCAGGCTCTGCCCTCCAGCTCCGGGGTAGTGGAAGTTGGCAAACGAGTGGGACATGGGAGAGACCCCTTTACCCGGCGCTACTTCCCCGCCACTCGCTCTCTTATCTTGACCAGACAGCCCGTAAGACAATCCATCCAAGGCCGGGTTCAAGGAGCGCGACATGTAGGTATCAGCGGACTGCGGGCGGCGCAGTGGGGAAGAGGGGTACGGAGACAGTTTGCTGATGAGCGGGGTGAGAAGGTCAGCATAACCGGTCTTTGCGGGCTTCACCAAGCGGTCGACGTGGATGTTGAGTTGTTTCTGTTCGAAGGCGCAGGAGAAGACGGTGTGGGAGAGGTTCTGCATCCAGGAGAGCAGAGACAGGTCCAGGTCGTCGCAGCCGTTACCACAGAGCAAGTCGACACCCAGGAGAACCTCGCTCTCTGTGATCTCTTCACCTGTCGCCTTGCTCTGCACACAAATAAATGCAACAGGCCGCATGTTGAAAGGGGCAGTTCACCCAAAATCAAAAACACATTTTTCCTCTTACCTTGGGGGGTATTTACTCATCTAGATTGTTTTGGTTTGAGCTGCTGAGGAGATATTGGCCGTAGAGATGGCCGCCTTTTCTCCAATATAATGGATTTAGGGCACTCTATTTGTGGTGCTCAACGTGCCACAAAAAAATGTGAAAAATTCAACAGCACAGTCCAGAAATCATGACCTGGTTACTCAAGATAATCCACAGGCTGAGCAATCTGACTTTGGAGAGAATTCGCTAATCTAAAGGAGGGTTTTCAGAAGTTTTATGCTATAAGTCAACCGTTTTTAGTCTAATCATTGACACTTCAGTCTTGTAATACTTACTATATACTGTTATATATACTTTACTTTTTTGTAACTTTCCAGTCCTTTATTTAAAATGATGAATTATTGCTGCTTTTTGTTATTTTTTGGTTTTTCCTTGTGCTTTATCTTATTATTTTATTTTGTGTCTTACCTAGCGTTAATGTTGTCAAACTGAATTTGTTGATATGCACTTGCAATTGTTTGTGCAGTTGATTCTGTTTGCTGAAAGGTACAGCGGAGATGAGGCTCTGTTGTTGCTCCTTGTTGTGAGCAGTTTCATGTAGGAACTATTCTCTTTCTACTGAAGTCCGCTCAGCAACCATTACTGCACAGAAGGAAGCGTGTATCTCCAACACTTGGCAACTCAAACTAAAACATTCTTGATGATAAATATCCCTACAGTTAATAGGAAAAATATGTGTTTTTGATTTTTGGGATAACTTTCCCTTAAACTGCATGCAAACATTACACAAACCCATCTGTAAACTGGTTCAGGCCACAGTATTTATGTATGGTTTTAGTGGTTCACACCTGGCAGAACTCCACACAGCACTCATAGAGGACTCCTTTAAGGAGCAGTTGGAAGAGTCGATCCTTGCTGGCCTTGAATCCAGCCTCACTCAGTTTCCTGTCTGCAGGGATGAACTCTGCTACCATGGTGCATGCCTCCTCAAAACACTGCACTCTTGCCGTGCTCGGGTTCCAATCCTGCAGGATACAGGCAGAAAAATAGATAAACAAAGTATTGTTTGTGAGTGAAATCAATTTAACGCAAAAAGCGCACAAGAGATAAAAAAAAGATGCTTCCCATTACAGAAAATTGCAAAAAAACAAAACAAAAACATATTTCTGTTTTGATCCACTTTCACTAATATTACCTTGAACTCAGCATGGTTTGTGAGGCGAGGCAGCGTGAGGAGCAGACACAGTTTGCTGTAGTCGTCTTTAGAGGGACAGAATTCCTCCAGGGCGTGGAGACACTTGACTGCTTCCTGCATGGTGAACTCCAACTAAAAAAGATGAAATATAATATAAAATATATATATAAGATAAAATATAATAGATTGTCGCTGATGAACGAGTAGAAGTTTCTCCCTAAACAGCAGAGATAGAAAAACAAGCTACTTTTAAAGAGAGAGCTTTGTCTGCGGCAGCACACCAGAGGCACAGATGACTTTTAAATATCACGAGACTGAAAAACAAAAGGGCAGCTTCCAGGATAATGTGCACAAAATGATCCAGAAAAAAAGGACAGAGGACACTTTGGTCTTATTCCTAAAATTGTGTCCTGATCCACTCTGTAAAGTCATTGCCAACACGCAATCAATGCCATATCACAATAACCAATGCACACCCATCGGCACACTAATGCACTGATGTCCACAGATGTCCGAAGTAGTCTGAGCTAATCCATTTAATAGGACACGATAGCTCTGGCACAGTGTCACCAGCTGCATTCAAAGCTCTGCTCACAGGCCCGCAGCTAGAGCATGAATAGAAAGAGGTCTGAATATATGTCCTTGCATGTGTGCTTGAGAAAGTGTCACATTTATTGATTTGTTTGATAATTTATTACAAGGGGTGTATTCCTTGTTATACATTGTGAAATTTATCGAGAAAATTCTGGGCTGATACCGATAGTTAAAATAAAAACTTTCCAATAACAATGTTTTTTGTTGTAGACTTTGTTTTGTTATTTTTTTCCTCTTTTGTGCCAGGGAAACAAAGACATTTTAATTATATATATATATATATATATATATATATATATATATATATATATATATATATATATATATATATATATATATATAAATTATATATATATATATATAAATCAGTTCAAGAGTTTTTAAATAATCAAGCCCTTCATTAAATTACCTTTGAATGACCACAATTTCAATCAAACAAACTGATGAAACAACCTTAAATATAGTCTTTCACATAAAAGATTTTTTTTCCACACATTACTGCTTCAAAAACCTTTTTAGGATAGGACAGACAGTACTGATTTTTTTCAGTACTAACACAGCCAAACAAAAACCTTTGTAAAACACAGATTTAATGTAAAAAATAAAAGCAATAAAATACTGAAAAATAAATGTACTAAAAAATACAAACATGGATAGGTATATATTTCACCTCTTATGTTTTTCATACAGAATAAAATGTTTTTGTGTTTCTGATATGCAACACACACAGGCTGCAGCAGGCTGGAACATGGGGCTGAACATGTTACAAAACAAAAATTAGCCTTCCTATACGGCCTCCTCTTTGAATATTAATGATTAAACAACAATATTAATGAGAAAATGACATTCAGCCAATGAAAAAAATATGCAACACTAGGTACATATCGTTCACCGCCATTGGTGTACATCATTGTATTTGTCGATAGGCAGATGGCAGTCAACAAGGCAAATATTCATATATACTAAAGTTTGGCCAATAAGTCAGTGCATCCCTAGTTTTTACCAATTAGCACTGACAAACATCTAGATTTGATTCAGAGTTGTCAAGCCTCTGCAGAGCTGATAACAAGATGGCCCCCAGCATCAATGTCAATATTTCATTATGCATTTGTTGTGGTGACATTTCTACAGTTCATGAAGAAATTATACAAAGAAAATGTTCTATCATGTTTGGGTAAAACTGCTGACAACTCCTCAGGTGTATTTAATTCTTCAGTCATTGTTTTTATGCCCTCTGGTTCCACATCTTCCTCTTTTAGTGGCAACATTTACGTGCATGTGTTATATAGAAACAAGATTAGGATTGACATGTTATTAATGAAATACAACCCAAAAAAAATAAACACTGTGATTACAATAAAATGTAACCTGCTTATTCCCATAATTAACTGATTACAGTGTGATTAAAACATTTACTGTTTTATTTTACTTTAGATCATTCTGGATTTCTGAACATTTTCATACACGCCTTGAAACATGACTACATTTTCATGTTGAGAAAAATAATAACAGCATCCACGGCTTACTGTTATTGTTGTTACTGGGTCATCGTTTTTTTCTGCTGTGACAAATGCAATCTACAGTTCAGAAAAAAGGAAAGGTGACAGCAGATGGCTACATTTTTTTTAGCCCTTTGACCAAATCTTCTGTGGGTAGAACATCACAGGTGAACAGAAATATAATAACGGTTTATTCTGACATGGACAGCCGATGAAGTAGTATCAGAGCTGCACATAAACAGCTTAATCCGGATAAGTCCTTGACCACAGAGAAGCCAATAGTCACGTCACTCCTTACATGCAAATGTAGCCAGTGCTGAGCTCACACACACGCAGCCTGCCTTCTCCTCGCTTTCAAAGATTGCGAGACTTATTCAGAATGACTTGCAGTGTACAGTGCATTTATTGAACAACACTGTCTGTTTCTCTTCTTGTCTTTGAGATTGAGATGCCTTGCTTACTGCCATGACAACCAGTGACAGTCAGTGGGAAAACAAAGCTGCGCTGTTACAAAATCTATTCAATGTGATGAGAATTCAAGGCTCTGCTCATCATTTGGGAGGCTGAGAGCACTTTATAAACATACCGATAATCAGACATATACCACGTTTAGTGACTCACATGCTGTGGCTCATCTTCTGCAGACATGGCGTTATTCACACACAGAGCCTCCAGAAACTTCTGCTTGAGGATGATGTAGCGAAACCTGCACATAAGTCAGCTGATGTTAGAAATCATGACACAGAAAGAAGCAAGTGTTGGTGCTGTTTGCGTCTAACTTTGCTGCTCTGGGCTACTCCAACATCAACAACGGATACATGAACCTGAACATACTGACAGTGATACACTGAACTCACCTTTTTCTGTCAAACTTATCCATGCACTCCAAAGGCTGAATGAACTGCAGGACCTCATCCCACTGGCCATCAAGCACCAGTTGCCTGAAACAGAAACAAGTTGGTCCGTCAAGGTCCGATGTGTAGGATTTAGGGGGATACACTGGCATAAAATGAATACAATATAATAATTATGTTTTCATTTGAGTATAATCAATAAGAATTGTTGTGTTTTTGTTAACTTAAGGTAAGGCGTTTATCTCTGCATAGGGAGAATGTCATCTACAGAGATTGCATTGCCATATTTCTACAGCAGCCCAGAGCAGACAAACTAAACACTTGCTCTAGCATGGGGCTGTACGCTTCTCCACGTCGGCCACCATAGTTAACAGTCCCTTTTTTTTGTTATGTGAAACTGCCCTATTAAATTTTTTTTTGCTGGTTTGTTTGCTGCTCTGTTTGTTTTGGAGAGGAAGAGACTTCTGCGAATAGTTCGCCTTCAGGTAAAAACCTCTTGAACGTCCTCACTGCTAGATAACACTAAATCCTGTGAATCCTACATGTTGCTCATTTAATACACAAATAACATATGGAATCCAAATTTGTAGATTATTTTTTATCAGCTGAAGAGCTGTGATATTATATAAAGCTGTACCATGACAAGGTGAGACAAGCTATCAACGGACACTTCACACAAGGTGAAATACCAAAATGTATTTAAAACTTAGGTCGAGTAGAATTACAGACCACACACGGTTGGCAGACTTTCAAGGGAGCACTCACATCTCCAGCAGCGGTGCAGTGTTACATTATGCTCAATGTAGAGGACACTATCAGAAACACTAAACTTATTATGACTGAAACGGTCTCCTGTTGTTTCTGCCTCATAGTAGCCAGCTTTCTGGAGCTGCAACCTGAGTTCATATACCTGAGGAAGAGCATGTCGTCCGAGTAGAGCCCATTGATGACGCCACTCTCCTTCTCCAGGGCCAGCATGCTGATGTGCAGCTTCCTGGAGTTGAGAAAGTCCAAGATCGCCTTGATGATCTCCACCTCCTTCACATTTATGGTTTCCTCCGCTGTCATGGTGACGACGGGCTGCCAATGACAAGGGCAAAGAAGCTAAATGTTAATAGAACTGCACACTAGGGGTGTCTGGTGGATCAGTGGATGGAGCAGGCCTCTCATATACAGAGGTTGTGTCCTCACCGCAACAGTCACGGGTTCGATTCCAGCCTTGGCCCTTTGCTGTTTATCGCCCCCTCTCTCTCTCCCCTTTTCACTCTTAAGCTGTCCTATCGATTAAAGGCTAAAAAGCCCCAAAAAATAATCTTAAAAATAAAAATAAAACAACAAACGAAGGCAGTGGGTGGTATGCAGGAATCAAATATCATTATACATTAATTCATTCATTATCTTAAACCACTCATCCTGTTAGTGGTAGCGGGGGGTTGGAGCCTCTCCCAGAGGCGGAGTACGCCCTGGACGGTTCGCCAGACCATCACAGGGTTAACACATAGAGACAGACAACCATTCACGCTCACATTCACACCCATAGGCAATTAACCTGACCTGCATGCGTTTGGACTGTGGGAGGAAGACACAGAACCCAGAGAAAACCCACGCTGACACGGGGAGAACATGCAAACTCCACTCAGAGGGGCCTCGGCTGAAGGGCCGCTGGGGTCAAAACTGGAACCGTCTTGCTGTGAGGTAACAGTGCTACCACTGAACCACCGTGCCCAGGCCGCACTACAAAAGTATATATTTCACAATATTTTGGGCCAAATACCTCTATATCGATATTGAAATAATATTGTAGGGCTGACCACTGGTGCTTTCACAAAATATTTACATTATGAGAATTTTAGTAATGTGGATACAATGACTTAGTGGGTAAAGGTATAAAAAAAGACTGCTAGAATAGTCTGGTAAGTTCAGAAAATCATATCACTCTACTGTAATAATGACCTAAACACTAGGAAAAACAACAACACTTAAAATATTACAATATTCAAAATCTAAGAGGATATCTTGTCACATATTATGATATCAAGAAAACTATATGGTAACTCCCTACTACACACATGCGAAACTGTCTAAATTAACAAAAAAAAACCAGTTCTTAAATTTTTGTTTTACACAGCTTAAAGTTTGCTCGCAAATATTGCATAAATATTGACAAAGATTTTCATTTTTATTGTAAATGCATATCTGTCATCAATCTCATTAACTACTAATAACTGGTATTGGTATCTGCACTGAAGAACCAATATCAGTCAACCCTAATATTTACCTTTGTCCAGTCTAATCAAATAACAAAACAAAAAGTTCATGCATGAAACTTACAATGTATGAAGCCCCATAACAACTCTCACATGACTTCTTCAACTCTGCAGTTTTTTCTTTTTGTAACCTGTGCAGTTTGTTATGATTTGCAACAATCTCTTGTTTGTATGTTAAATTTATCTTTGGGCAACACCCAGTCAAATCCACTGTTGGTGTTATCCAGATGAACAGAGACTGCTTTCAGCATTTCATTTAACGAATTTAACCACTATCCAGCATCATACCACTGATCATTTTAGCTTTTACAGGTGATAATGTATTCACATTTAGCCTTAAACCTTGATAAAGAGGTGTTACAGAGGCTAAAACACAGAGGTTGTTGGATAAAGACAGTATCTAACTTAGCTTGACAGGATGCGCATTGCTCCACATGTACTGTTTACAGAGGAGAAAATAATCACGTACATATTGTCATGACAGTAAGTAGCTTCTAATGTATTTGTGTTCATCCATCTATCAACAATAACATATCAGCAGCTACAGAACTTGCGAGAAAGCTTTTTTGCCATCAAGTAATCACAGGCAGACACTGCAGCAGTCCTGCTAAGCTAACATGAGAGATGGTTAGCTAATAACACTGGCTCTAAGCCTCAAGTCAAACACAGTAAGGAGCTTAGGCTACTTGTTAGCTTTTCGTAGCTTGTGAATTTAACGACCGGATTACAGCGAACATAAACAAATAACTAGTTACCGTCAGAGCTCATATAAAGCGGGCTAATTTCCCCGGTGAGAGAGAGAGGGGGGGACTGACTAGCTAGCCAGGCCGAGAGGAGGGAGGCATCATCTGCTAGTTAGCAGGGCGGGCGGGGTGACAGCTACCCCCAAACAACACGGATCTGCTGCGTTTCATGCTCACCTGTTTCTATAAATACATGAGGTGAAAAAACAGTGTCCCCACGGGTGATTCCTCGCTGCTGACAGACGCTGTCACGACGAGTGCCGCTCGGTATTGTCAGTGGTGTTTGTCCTGCCCGGCTATCTCCTCCTCCTTGTGTGACTGTGTCTCCTCCCTGCTGAATCTCTCTCTGCCGCTCCGCTGCGGTCTGCTGCTGCTGCTGCCGCCCAGCCCTGCTGCTGCTGCTGCTGCTGCTGCCGGCTGCCTGCAGGAGCACCGCCTACATCCAGCCCTACGCACCCACTGAGGTTTACATTCGCAGCAGGGATACAACGTGGTACACCGGCTTTGGAAGGTGTTTATAGTAGGGTGAATATTAGGACTGAAAACAGGGCTTTTTGGGGAAGTTTTTCCTTGGACGATGTGAGGGTCTAAGGGCAGACGGATGTCGTCTGCTGTAAAAGCCCTCTGCGGTAAAATGTGTTTTGTGATAATGGGCATTATAAATAAAATTGATTGATTTATTGATTGATTGAAAATCCCTCATTTGAGTTTTGATCTGTATGGATGGTTTTCCCAAGAATATCCCAAAAATGGCACACATAATTATTGTACTTTATTTTAGATATATTTTGCACCTTAGCTCTCTTTTTAAAATTTGTTCTGCTATTGATTGTGCTACTTTCTATCAGTTACATTGTTTTGTACACATAAAAACAATTTAAAAAATCTTTTAATCATGAAAATGCACTTAATTTGAGTATTTTCTGCTACTCTATCTACTCCACTACAAAATCTCATTGGATTTTATTGATCACTGTTGGACCAAGTTTATAAAAAGTTGCATAAAACTTGTTGATATCTATTTTTTTTTTTTTTTTTTAAAAGGTGTGGCTCAACACATAAATAGACTCAGTGCAATTGAAAGAGTTCCATCTCCTTACCTATTGAGCCAGTTATCACAAAACTGGCAGGATGTGTCTCCATAAATTCGAGTCTGGGATGTGGCCTTTTGCTGCATGTCATCCCCCCCTCTCTTTCCCAGCTTTCCTGTCTCTCATCAACTGTCCTATACATTTAGGGAAAATGTCCCAGATAATAATCTTATTAAACCCTGAAAGTTTCATTCAAAATGAACAGTAGGGGTTGCTATGAATATGAACATATAGGCGTGGCCAAAATGTAAAAATCAAAATGTAAATCAGAAATAGATTGACCAATCTTCACAAACCTCGCAGGATATGTTAAATAATAATGTTGAACCACATATGATAAACTTTTTTAAAACCGCTCAATAGGGGGCACCATCAGTTGTAAACATTTGCATTGGCCTGGCCAATGACCTAGTTTGATCATAAATCAATGACAGTTTGTCCAAATATCAACAAACTTGAATATGTGAATGTTTTTAATTAAGCTGTTAAACTGTATTCAAAAAAGGTTTTCAAAATTGACCAAAGTAGGGTGATGGTGTTGCTGAAAAAGAGCATTGCCTGGCACAGATGTGGTTGCGAATGAATGAGTTTCTGTCTGATCATCATAATACCTGACAGTTATCTTTAAAGCAGGTGTCTCAAACTGTCAAAGGTCTTAATCTGTTGAAGCTTTCAACTTCCAGCAGTCTGTGTTGGCTTGAACCCTGGAATCACTGCTTGCAGGTGTAGACTTGTATTTTCCTTCAGTCTTTGCAAAGTGGTAGAGTGATATGATGACAGAAAGCGTGTTGAACAACATTAATATCGGCTAAACTGAGGATATTATCATCATTATACTTGTATCAATCGAGACGTGATATGAAATGAGACACCATGAATACTGTTGATAGCTGGCATTTTAATAAAGCTCAAAGTAATAAAAAAACAAAAAACAAACAAAAAATCCAAGTAACAGTTCAGCATATTTAGTAAATTGGAAAGAAAATGAATTCAGAGTTGGAAAAAAATACTGTGATTTTTTTCAGTATACTTAATGGATTTCATACAATACCACAATAAAGCCTCATTAAGACTTTGCCTTTGCTTTCAACACATTTCCTTCAACAACTGCTTCATTAGTTCACACCTCCGACAGGTCAATGTCATTACAAAAAATACTTCTATATGCCAAAAATATATCTGTACAGTGTCAACACATACTGAAAGAACGTGATTTAAAAAAAAAAAGAAGTAACAATAATGTAAAAGTAAAGTAACAAGCATGACAGTCCTGAATGACCTAACGACAGTGGACAGGGTCTTGAAGTGCTATCATAGGTGAATTAATTTATTTATTTACAAGTGTGAACTACTTCAGGGGGGTAATCAGGATCTAAACGTGAAGACAATATCCACGTGAAAGTGGCATCTTGAGTATTTGTTAGTTCCAACCGCAACATGGTCAATGGTGATTATTGAAATTACTCTTAGATTGCACAGACAGATGACACAGGGTGGATTTCCATCTATTCTACTACTGATGATCATCTTATCAGTGGTGACAATTTTTGCATTTGTAGCACAATTAAAGGCCCCAAACAACGACATACGTACTGATACACACACGTGATAAATTATAAAAGCTACTCCAAAGCTACTGCAAGCGGACTTGTTTGTTTTCGAATGGATCTGCCATCATATACAAACGAATTAAACTTATATACGCACACTATATTATGTTTCTCTGGATAAAATCTGAGACGCCTTTTAAAATATCTTCAAAGCATTATCAAAATGAAATAAATTATATTGCAGGTGCTATCCAGAATTGTCTCATGGTACTCCATATGCTCTCACACTTTTGGAAAGTAATTGCAATCACCAACTGAGGTATTTTCCTCACTCGTCATGGCACTTCACTATACACACACATACACAAATTTGAACTGTTTTTCAGTCACATGTTAAAAAAAACAACAACAAAAAAAAAAAACATGCCTGTGTAGCAGCAGAACGGTCATCAAAAATGCTGCCTCTACCTGATCACAGATCAGTCACACCACCTTTATAACAACTTGCAGGCGATGTTATCTGATCCCAGACCTATGAGTACACACAACCTCTCCTGTATCACAACGGACATTTTCAAAAGGCGCTGACAAATGACACCGACACTCACGGTGCATCCATATGACACAAAACAAGCATAAGGCCACGCATGATCAACTTATAGAAACCAAACTACCTCTCTGAGGTGTGACATTCAGTGCTTCAGTGGTTCAACTAGGTAAGGCATTGGTCCGCCTTTTCTTCTCTTTTTTTGGCACATGAGAACATTGATACACATGCTGACAAGTACACACTTGTGCCCCTTTTAAGTTGTCCAGAGCACAACAGTCAACTCTGTAACAACAACGCCTGTGAGGCCCGTTTGTGTTCTACATTCCAGTTGTGATTTATTACAGTGGGACCATGTGTCCATTTAATGAAATAGTAAAATCCACAAATTCTCCTGTGTTTGTTCCAGAGATGCAAATCTTGCCCGGGCCATCTGGTGCTACTTAGTGTGCAGTTTTTTGGGCGTCCCCTGCTTCTTGGTTTGCCACAGATGGCTGGCGATGGTGATGGCGTCCACGCTGGCAGACATGGTTTTGGCTGGGATCTGGCTGAATTGCTTCCTGTCCGAGTTGTACTTGTACAGGCCCTCAATCATCTTGGTCGTGATGCTTCTTGGCCCGATGCCGGCCAGTTTGGTGATCTCCTCTGTCTCGGGGCAGTAGGCGTACACAGACCTGAACTGGCATCCGCCGTCACGGAACAACACCAGGAAGTTATTAGCTTCAGATTTCTCCATTTCCTGTAGACAAAGACGACAAAGAAAAGTCATTGTTTTGTGCAGAATATTTAAAGGTCCAGTGTGTAAGATTTAGGGGGTTGTATTGGCAGAAATGGAATATAATATCATAAATATGTTTTCTTTAGCGTGCAATCACTTGAACCACTGTATTTAGCAGCCCCCCCTGCGACAATTTTTAGATGTGAAACTGCTTTATTCAGTGTTTGAACTGGTTTCAACCATCTGGGCTGTTTATTCTGAGAAGTTAGAGACCTCTGTGGATAATTTGAGTGCTGAAGGAATTCTAACTGTTTCTAATTGTGTAAACTGTGCAGAAGTTTCAGCTCACTGTAATCTGCAATCCTCACCGCTAGAGCCCACTAAATCTTGCTAAATCTTTCACCACTGGACCTTAAATACAGAAAAAGAGACACAAAATTGTAAATCATACATCAAGTATCTTGTTCTTCTGCCCTTCGTTGACCTTGCCAGCCAGGCAGCAGTGAGCCAGCGCGTTCTGGATGATGTGCTTGTTGGACTTGGCACTAGGCTCCTTGTATAGTTTGGGTCCTGTGAGAAGGAAGCACAAGCATGAGACAGCAAACATGAAATGTCACGTCATGTCACAGTAGCTGCGTAAATGTTGAAAAACTGTGTAAACAGTAGAGCTGAGTATCCATACTAGATACCTTTAAGGTATTGACCAAAATAACCCAATACTAGATAGTATCTGAAACTTCTCAAGTCAAACGATTCCTGCATTCGATCCTTTTTTGAACTTTTTGAATTATAAAAAAAAAAAGACTATTTGTATGGATTTGCCCACTGCTGCAAGCTGTTCAAAATCCATTTATGTTCCATACACAAAATTACTAATATTGTAGCAGTGAGTTTCCACCATAAATGCACTCATAAATTCGTCATTGTTATTAAAATACTTTATGCTTTATTATCCATGCCAGTAGACAGAGAATCAGAATGCAGAAATCACCTGATAGTAAAAATTACAATAAATGGTCTTAACAGACCTTATTTCAACAAAAAAGATGAGATTTTTTATTTATTATTAATGGTTTGCTTATATATATACATTAAGTGATGCTTTGGAAAACATTGCATACATATTTGGTTTTGCATTGTTGGTGAAGGTTTTCAGTCATTAAGGTCATGGTAATTCTAAGTGCTATATTGTAGGCAACTAGACTAGACTTCAGATTCTTGACAATGATTCACCTCTCATTCAAGAGGCTTCTTCAGTCCTGTCAGACTGGTCATTAGCTGTGGATTTTAAACCTTGTGAGGTGTGAACCCTTACTGGGTACGTGTGAGCTCACATGTGACCTCAAAGACTCTGCTAATTGGCATCGGTCTCACTTTAAGGGTACGGGTAACATTATTTTTAAAACAATTCCCTGCCCATTTAAAAAGCACTGGTATGTCATCTACCTGTGTACTCATTGTTGGAGGGAGTGGATGAGGTGGTGGAGTCATTTTCCCAATCCTTCTCTCCGTTACGACTACCAGTCGAAGGACATGAAGAAAAACCCTCTGCGGAGTCCGGCCTAGAGACGATTACACACAAACCAACAAATGACACACAAGGACATAACAGAAAACCACAACAAACACATAAAAGTTGATACACATGAGCATGAAGGAGATATGAGAGCGTACACCGACAGATTGCACAAACAGACATGCACACAGACAGAGACAGAGAGAGAGAGAGAGAGAGAGAGAGATGTTGCAAAACAAGGTCAGACGCTGTGACACAATTGTCCAATCCCTGCCTGTTGTCTTGCATTATACATCAAACTGTACATACTCCGAAGAAGCTGCGCAGCGAGGGACAGAAAAGCATGTTCGGCCAAGCAAAGCAAAGTCTCACTGCTGTCTTTATAGCTACTGTGAGGGGTGAGCTCGAGTACTTGTGGAAGAAAACAGCAACACATTGGTAAAGCGCAGAGCAGCCAGCAGAGAGAAGAGAGCAAACAGCAGCCTGACAGCAACACTGCAAACGGCAGAGAGGATGAAGAGCAGGAGCACTGAGGCGAACATCTCGGCGCACACTGGTCCCTTGTACCTTAATACAGAATCAGCAGTGATGTAGTACATGAAAATATTTCACAATTGACACATTTGTCTACTGTTATGTGAGTCTGCGCTGAATGAGTGTCTAAATAAACACAAAGGTAAAGTTACATGGGTCTATTTCTACATTGAGCCACATCCAGCTTCATCCGTTGAAGCACCACTTACTAACCTTCCCTTTCTTTCTTTGGGAGAGCTTAGATAGAACGGGATATGGGCTACTTTATTGCCTCTGAGGGACGCATGCAAAATAGAAAGAGAAAGCAGAGAGGGATAAAAGAGTTTAAACCTCATAAAAGTCAAGACTTAACAATATGAAAAAATAACTTCAACATCAAAACATTCCATCCCAGTTAAAACCACAGAAGAGTAAAATTAAAGTGTGACAAAGATGAAATATGGAGTTGAAGTTAAATTTTTAGAAGTTTTATTGTGGGTAGGGTTGCAGCGGTATATTGGTTTCAGGGTGAATCCTGATATGAAAACTGACGGTTATCATTAAAAAAATGCAATTGGACAAAGATTCTCACCTTTGTTTTAGTTATTTTCAAAAGCGAGACTTTTTACACATACTTCTATTTAAAAATTGTATTAAGTTTCACTTATTGTTATCAAACAATTGTTTAACCAAAAATATCCATTTTCATTCATTTCAGGTTCATTCTGACTGTTAGTAATAATAATTCTGTAATATCATAATACCGTGAAGCTGCAATATTTACGGAGACGGTTATCGTACCGTGAAAATCTCATACCGTTGCAATCCTAATTGTGGGAGTGCACATCACAATGGTGGCAATATGTAGATGGTGAACTGCACAAACTGAATAAGTGAAAATGAAATGAAAAAAAGTGACTCTGAAATACTTGTAGCGGTTTTCATGAACATGCATAACAAGTGTTATATTGTGGGATTTATAATTCAAAATTAAAACAAGATTATGAGGAATTTGAAGAAAAGGTGTATGAAAATGAGGTGCATGTAAAGTCAGCACTACAAGTTATCAGCCAACTTTAATTAGTAACTGATTTGGGATGGAAATGGAAGGTGGTAGACAGAAGAGGCTGACAGAACTGAGGTGTCGTTTAGTTCTTCGCTTTACTTTTTTTATACAGACCCAAAAAGAAAACATGATCATTAAAATTATAAGATAGGACCCACCCACCTTACAAGTTAAAAGTACTACAAAGCAGTACACTTTGCAGTACTTTAAAGATGCAAAATACAAATTTTAACCACTTCACATTTGCTGTAACTCAACAGGATAACTGAGCTTCCTTTGAAATTGGTAAACACACAAGACAAACTGCAAGCCTCAACTTTGTTATCTTATCTGTGTTCTTTTTTTTAAATAAGTACTTTTTAGTTTCAACATTTCTATTTAATATATTTCCACCTAATTCAAAGGTGTAATGTTGCGTTCAGATGCATTAATGCAGATGGTAGACAGCAAACACCTTTTTGTTTGTTTTTCCTGTGCCTTCCAAAAGATGTCTTTCTGCCGTATACAGTTCCATGTAAACACAGCATAATTATTTTGTTTTTTTAATTTAGGTTAGCAGGATTTTACTGATAAAAACAGATGCAGGTAGAATATGAGTTTCTCTTGAGCTTTTTACATCTGCTATTTATAAATCAAGCACAAGGTAAGAGAGTCTAAAATCCATGTTACAGGCAGGAAGTGGGTCTCACCTGTTGTTCTTCCTGTTGTTTGGCTGATCTCTGTCATTGTCAGCCAGATTGAGAGATGCCAAAGAAACACTTGACACTGAGAAGCCTCGTGGACGCACGCCTGCAGCACAAAGACAGGTCAAGCACAGATCAGCAGCTGTCATACAGCGATAAGAAGGGCTGGAAATTTGCAACAGCCAAACGTTGGTAAAATATACAAGTGGCTGCTAGATTTGCTCCACTCACCAGCCAAAAAAAACAATGGTAATCTGTTGAGTGGATGGTGGATTTTCGAGTTCACCAGCAACAGTGGCAGGTGGACAAAAAAGTTATTTTCCAGCCCTGGCAATAAGTTTGTGTTTGTGCATTTGATTTATATGTTGCTCACCTGTCGCTCTCACAGGGGGCGTTGACGACTCCATGACGTCTCTGTGGATGGACTTGGGTCGAGGCTTCTTCTTGAGACTTCCAGACCGGGGCTTGATGACCTCGTCCATGTCATCCATCAGCTTGAGCTGCTTCCTCCTCATATATTCATTCTTGATGTATTCCCTCCTCGCCTTCTCTTCGTCCTTCTTCTGTTGCTCCTCCTCAGCTTTTAACCTGGAGCAAGAGACAAAGATAAAGATTGATTGTTTGACTACACACTCGAGTTTAAAAGTGTGTGTGTATTCATGCTATAAACCTGGGAAAAGCGTCAGCATTAGCAAACAGAGAGTAAGAAGTCGCACAGACCGTGCAGCTTCCCGCTTCTGCTCCTGGTCCAGCTCCTGCTGTTGCTTCTTCTCCTGCGTCTCCTTCTCCCTCCGCAGCCTCTTCTCCAGCAGAGCTGCTTTCTTTGCTGCCATGTCGTCTTCTCCTTTCACATCATCCTGGTGTTTGATGGGTGGGAACGCATGTTTACTCAGCTGATGAATTACTAAATCGTGCATTAAGTTATTAAGACAAATAACGCTTGAGTGTGTAATCACTGGAATGATGGTTCTATTCGATGTGACGTTGTGTAATTACCTTCTGTCAGCAAAGCTCTGACATTGCTCTATAATCAGAGCTCTAATGGTCTAACATGCATCTGTGTTCTGGCTGTTTGTTTGGCCTAGATTCACATATGTATTGTATTTAATCAGCTCATGGCTCAACAGGCACAACACTGCACATGCTGTGCCTGACTCACGCAGTGTGAGATTCTTCCTGTTGCTGCAGCCTGCATATAGCACCATAAGGATTTATGTGCTTTATTATTAATGAGACGTTAATTATCTGTGTTTATAAGTCAATATTCTAGTTTTACTGAGGGAAAGGGTGATAAAAGGGAGGATAAAATGTAGACCCCTTTTTCAGACATTTTGACCAAACAGGTGCAACTAATGACATTATTAACTGCTGCGCTGCGCTGCAATAATTGTAGGTAAACCACCATCATTATTACTATCAGTACCATCTGTGCTTTTCTTTCATTACAAGTCAAAATGTCTGTTAGAAAAAGTTTGTTATGAACAGAGGTGGGACCAAGTCATTGTTTTGCAAATCACAAGTAAGTCTTTGTTCTCAAGTCCCAAGTCAAGACAGGCAAGTCTCCGGTCCTAAAAGAGTCATAATGCGCTCAGCATCAAATATAATGCTAATAACTAATATAATTAGTTGCATCCAAAATATATAGAAGCCTTGATTTTCGAGAGCCTTGTGTCTTTTGTGTGTATAAACTCTAGCCTTTTGGAAAAAGTTAAAAGCAATAGTTCAACATTTTGGGAAATACCTTTTTTTGCTTTCTAATGGAAAGTTGTCAGCCTCTATTTCCACCAAAAAAAAAGTCACTAGAAGTAGTATGGAGGTGATAAAATAGGGCCAAGGGAAGCAGACCAAGTCAAGTTAGTTTAGTTTATGGGTAAAATTCATGGCTAAACGTGTGTCAAATTCAGTCCACCTTAAATACAGAATGAAATTCATGATAGTGATAATATTTGCAGAAACTATTATATGGATTATCCTAGACATTATAAAGATTACAAATATTTTAATGTGCCTATTAATATGATCAAATAATTCTGTTGCTTCAGCTCACCTTGAAGAAGAATCCACAGCACATCTTTTGGTCTTCTCCATACGTGTCTCCTCCTGCCTCTCCACCTCCCTCAGCTGCTCCTCCTGAAGGTTTCAGCCCAGACAGAGGCACCTCCACCAGGTCTCTCTTGTCCTGGGAGTCCCCCTTGACCCGGCTGCTTGTGGGCCCTTGGATGTCAGACACCGGTTGACACAAAACCTCTGACGACCTCTGTTTGATTTCACACTTCTTTCTTTCCTCCTGTCGCTCATCTTCCTTCTCTTTGGCTGCTTCTTTAGTAGAAGGCGGAGGAGTGCCAGCACTCTTCTTTACTGCTGCCTCTTCTTTGTCCTTATTGTTTTCTTTGTTGTCCTTGGCCTCTTGGTTCTTTCTGTCCTGTTGCCCCTCATCGTGGCCCAAGTAAGCAAACGAGCTGATCTGGGTTTGGCTGGAGGTGAAACGCCTCAGTCTGGGCAGGCTGTCCACTGAGGTGGGGGTGTTGAGCATTCGACTGAAAGGTGTGACCTTCAGATCATTTGGTCGCGGAGTCCGAGGTGTCCTTGCGTGGAAGGAGGCCGGCCGCCGCTTAATGCCAGCAGGGGAACGATTGGGAGCGCGGGGAGAGCCAGAAGAAGACAGGATGGGAGACAATGACCCAACGGAGCCTCGGCCTGACCCCCGGCCCGTTACACTGCTGCTGCGTAACTCACGGAGCTGCCTGAGGGGAAAGACAACACATACAGATCACATGATTGTAAACCTTTTTTTTTTAGCTATATTATCAAAATCTAACATGAATACCTGTGTGGAGATGGAGCAGGAGGAGGAATGACCCAGGCTTGTTGCTGCTGCTCTCTCATGGACATGATCTTCTCCTGCTGCTGAGCCAAACGCTGCATCTCCGTCTGCAGGAAGCCCAGCGACGTGTTCAGCCTCTCAATGGAGCGTGTGTATTCTGTAAGGTCGATCTCTCCTGGAGCCACACCTGCATCACCACATTACATACACGGGTCAGTCAGTCAATGTTCAATTTAATGATTCATTCACAGCTCTGCCACTCTAGTTGTCATATTTTGTAGTTTAGTCATCAAAAACTATCAACCAACAAGGCTATTTCTCACCGCAGGAACCTTGACATAGTTCTAAGAACCTTTTTGTTGTGTCCGCACCACAAGAACTAGGAACAATCCTATTTGTTAAGATGCTGTTTTTAGGGAGTGTTGTAGCGAGTAGGCACTACTAAATAGATTTCTGCCACTGCCAAGTAAAGCATTCTTATACATCATCTGTGAGTGACACTAACCTCCACCATCCTCACAGGGGGATTTAGGAGCTGCTCCGTCTGGCTTGCATCTCTCCGCCCGCTCCATGCTGCCCTGGCTGGTTTCCTTTGAGGCTGTGAGTGGCTCTGGAGAAGGCGTTTCTGCTGCCGCTGAGCTCGGGCTGAGAGGGGCAGTGATTCCTTTTCTTCTCACTACATTCAGAAAGGCTGTTCTGCCCATCCTCTGACGATGGCGGGTGAAAGCTGCTTCCACCTGGAAAATATGAAGAGGTCAGCATGGTGTGAACATTTACATTAAAGCTATAAACCAGCACAAATTTACTTTGATTTTTAGAACTCTGAAATGGATAGTATCAATCTTAGACCTGACCTCATGTGAAATAAAATTAGAAAGACATTGTAGTATAACCATTAGTCCCCCATTGTCTTTGTTTTTAACCGATATTGTAGTTTAAAGAATGTATTTATTTAATTACCCATGTACTTGTTTTTATCTTCATTTTATTCTTTTCTATTTTATTTTTATCATTATTATTTTCTTATTTTTTCAACTTTTTTTAAATTTATTTATTTTTATACACTTAAAGGTCTTCATGTTCATGTGTTTTTTTTAATGTATGTTCGTCACCCACTGTCTTGCATGTATGTTATGAACCAGTATGTTAGTTTAAAGAATGTATGTATTCACTAACTTATGTACTTATTTTTATTCATATTTTATTCTTTTTTTTTTACTATTTTCTTTTATTTTTTAAATAATATTTTTCAACTTGATTTTTTACATTTTATTTTATTTATTTATTTATTTTCATGCTCAAACATCCTTAATGTTCATGTGGATGTGAATTTTGTTTGTATATGTTCATTTTGTCATTTTAAAACAATAAAAAGAGACTTAAAAAAGAAACTATATACCACTGAAAATCTTTCATTGTGTTTATCCGTTTACCTTTTTCTTCTGGGCTTCAATGGCTCTACGTTTCTCCTCCAGCTTCATCCTCAGCTGAATCATCTCTGAGGCTATCAGGTGGGATGGATCTCTGGGGGAAGGCGTCACTGGAGAGGGAGATGTGATTGGCAAAGGAGGTGTAGATATCTAGAAAAAAGGGCAAATATCCTTGACGTTAACTCTATGCCAAATCACCTCTGCAACAAAGATAGAGTTTAAATTAAAAAGGAAATGAGTGACACACAAACCTGAGAAGAGATGCTTTTTGGCGGGTGTGTATACGGCACATTGAGATCTGAACTCTCTGGAGTGGTTCCTCCGCTGCTCCTTCCTTCCAGCTTCCTGAACTTCTGCTCTGCAAAGCTCGTCATCCGGACCATTCCTCCTCCAGAGCCCCCAGAGGACGAGGTGGGGCTGACCGTGTGGGATCTGGGGATTGTGGGCACTGAACTGGGACAAGGGCTGCTCCTCTCACCTCCGCCACCCCTCTCACCATCGTAGTTAGCATCACCGACCTCTCTCCGTCCTCCTTCCCTGCTTCTCTCCTTCACCTGCTGGTCAGGCAGCGGGCACGACCGCGTCATGGCCTCACAGTCTGGGTCTATGTCTGAATAGTCTCTCAGAGAGGAGGAGTCCTCATCCAAGCTCTGGATGTCCTCAGTCCTCACATGGATACCCGTGTCAACTTCATCGGTGGACACAGAGTTGGCATCATGGTCGTTCAGCCGAGCCTTAGCTGAACCCGGGTCGTCTCCTTGACCTTGGGCCCCTGGAGGGTCTAAAGGGTCTGAAGGCTCTGCGCCGTGGAGAAAGAAGCCATTGTCTCCGTCTCCCACGCCCAGGCTAGCGTGGGGCCGTTCAGTGTCGTGGATAATCTTCAGGGCCTCTTCAATGCTCGGAGGAGTTGATGGGCTGATGTGGCCACTGTGGTTGCCGTGGTGATTGTTGGGGCTGTGGCTGCTGTCTGGAAGGACTCCATTAGAGTACCTAAAGACAGGTTTGGGTAAATTAACTGATGGTTGTTTAGCCCTTTGAATCCTGGATCAAGATCACTTCTTTTGTGTTGCATTCAGATGCCTTTCACATGTATTTAAACCTTTGAACCCCTTGAAGCACATTGGTTTGATTTATTTCAAAAACATGGGAAAAAAGACAATAAGCAACTTGGCAAGAATTGTTCCGTAAATTGCAAGATATTAGCAAATTAGACAAAAAAAATTAAATCTAGGGAAAATTTTTACAAAGCACTATATATCTAATTATCATAACTATAAATTAAATTTTTTTTTTTTTACTTTCAAAGAAGTGTGCATTGTGCAGCTGTATTATCCAGGTAAATACAAGATCGGGATTTGGTATTGGCAGAAACTCAATATCAAATGACTTGGATTGGGATTGGGTGCCAAAAAACTTGATCGAGACATCCCTCTTATAGAGCACTGCTAGCGGGAATGTATAGTGTTAACCTCCTTTTTTTTGTAGATGTGGGTTTAACAAAAAGAATTGATTCTGCCACATACTGTCACATCCATGTCATCATCTTTTCAGACTTCGCTCTTTTTGTTGATTTGAGTTTGCGTTTTCTGCAAATGGGTCTCTATGTTGTGTAGGAAGAAGAGCCTCCTGCACTGAATACCACTGTCAGAATTTTTATTCATGATAACCAACACAGCCTCTGTTATTCTTGAATGGGAAAGAGGCAGAAATAGGGTATAAAGAAAACCCTTAATATAAACCCAAATCACAGAGATGATCCGCACAGGATTAATATTATCACATCCTCTGTGTTTGGTAAGATTTGGCAGCTAATTTGCTGTGGAATTATGGACATGGCAGATTCTCACAGGATTAACATCAAAGATGACTTCCCCAATGATTATTAATTACAGGAGGTCCACAGGTAATACTAGCCTCGTGCAAATATGACTTTAGACCACTCTACAAAAGTATGAAAAATAGTTAAATTTCCCCCAAACAACAAAACTGTTTTAAACAAACAAAACTTAAACAAAACTTTTAAATTGACAATTTGGTGGTTCAGTTCGTTTAAAAATCATCCCTCTGCTGTACCTGCTTTGGTTCTTGACTGAGAATGTGTTGTTCCGCCCCAGGGGTTTGTGGGGGGTGAAGTCCTCATCCTCCTCAGGTATGTGTCTGCCCTGGCCGTTTACATCAACAGGCATGAGGGAGAGGTGGCGCCTCATGCCCCCTCGAGATGCATAGTGAACTTTGAATCCGAGACCGTCACTACTGGCAGAGCGAGTCATCCCGCGGAGGGAGGGAGCTTCACACAGCGGCACAGTCGGGTCTCCATCCAGTGGAATCTCAAAGGAGATTCCCCGAGAGGAGGAGCTGAGGGAGGAAGGAAACTTATTGTTAGTTTAACTGGGAAACAACAATACACTTCATATTCGTAGGTCAATGAATGTTGCCTGCTCTATGGAGCTTAGATACTAACCGTTTTTCTTTGGGCCATGTCCCAACACAGCCATCCACGTAGGACATGGAGTTAGACCTCTTCATTATACCTGTTACAGACAAACAGCAGCTTCTTTCATAACAAATCACTGATTTAACCAGTCAGCAACAAATGCTGCAACACTTTAGTTTCAAAAAGACATATGCTTACATGCATACACAGTGTAAGTGAGACTTATTGTACATATTCTCAGTTGGATTTTTTTTTTCTAAATAAATCATGTTGTTTAATTAGATTAATTTTCAAGTGCAGGGCTCAAAAGTAGCTTAAGAGCTACTGCATGTTTGTAAACCAGCCACTAGAGGGCATCTGGTTTTAAAAACACAACACTTCCACACATTCTTCCACAGGTCCTTTAAATCCTTGAAACCTTGTTTTGACATCAGTTTTCTTGTGCTGTGTTGAGATGCCTTTCACAAGCTATTTAACCCTTTATAACCTGAGAAAATTGGTTGATATATTTTGAAAATATGAGAAGAAAGGCAATGAGCAACATGGCAGGACATGTCCCGCAAATTGCAATAAATTAGTGAAAGGTAACAAGAGAATTTTTATTATTACTACTTTTATTTGCTTATTTTCAGGTAATTCCCTTGTTCCTCTTTTTTTAAAAAAAGTTCCTGCTAATTTTTGGACTATGTCTTGTTGCTCATTGTTTCCTACCCATGTTTTTGGAAGAGGTCAAACAAATTTGCTCCCGTTTTAGGGTTGAATCCTTGAAAGTTTTTAAGGTTTTTAAAATAGAAATAGACATGGGTCATTGTAAGTGCTTTTATTTTTATATTCTTTGTAAGAATTGAAATGAAGGGTCTTTCAGTATTGTCTGTCATCACTGTTGCACAGCACAACTGAAAGGCACTTCTCCAACTTTTCGAAGTACTATAATTACATTTTCATGTTTGACATAAACAGAACTGCATGTTATACTTTGCTGTAAATGTTTTTATCAAATGTTATAGGTGGTCTGCAGAAACAGAACTGTAGAACAATACTATTGTTTGCCCCACTGTCCTGATGTTATTCAAACTCTATTCAAATATAATTCAGCTTGCTGGTTCACATGAAAAGAGAACACAGTAAGAAAATGAAGAAATGTATGTGATGGTAAAAAAAAAAAACACATCAACGCAATGTTTAAGATATGTTATGTCAACAGCTACAAAAAATACATTTGCCATTAAGTTATATTATGTGGAAGATTACCCATGGAAGATTACTGATTAACCTGGGAACCCTGGTTGTAACAATAATACAACTCTAAAAGTATGCTGTGCTGGGCCCTTGAATTTAGGGGCAATGGACCGAGAAAGTCCATGAAAGGTCCTTCAGTGTGATGTTTAAAAAGATTTTTGGATTCATTCCCTGGGTTTATAGTACCAATTACAGCATTTTCCTGAAAGCACCACATTAATATTTAGGGGCAAAATAAAAAAATAAGAGGACAAACTTGTGGAGAACGGTGTTGAAATGAATACCAAGGCTCCTGTTAATAGCAGATATTTTACCGTGTGCTGGGATGTTCTCTGGGCTGTCAGGTCTGTCTGCATAGCTTTGTTTGACTGGACTGGACACAGGAGCCATATTTCTACAGGACACAGGCTCACAGGCTGCAGAGGAAAACATTCGATAGATACTCAACATTCAGCTGCAACCTTGAGTTTATTAATAGACTTAGCATGCATGACATGTCATCATTATCATTAGTGTGCTAATATTATTGTGAACTTGTACTGTACCGTTTGGATCGAAGACTCTGGGCTGTACGAATGAGGGTTTAACCACTTCAAACCACCAGAAAAGCTCAGCCATAAACACCAGGTAGTTACTCTGCAAGACCAGACACACACACACATGTTTTTGTGGTTAATGCTGCAGTCATATATTCTGTTATTTATTCATGTCATTAGCATGTTTGTCTCTCAGCAGTCATAGCTCCTTCTCCCCCTCTGCAAAGATGTTAGATGAGCTACATTCGCAACATCATACAGCATTTTGACAGATCAGTGAGGTCACGGCCTGCAAGCTGTTGCTAGGGAACAGGCTCAGGTGTGTGTCTGTGTGTGTAGTTTAATATTAGTGCATGTTTCATTGTCTGAGTGGCATAATGTCAAACCCATACGGTTCTTTAAAACTGCAAAAAACACCATCTGGAGTTTAGTTTATATATGTCACATGTGCACAGACAGATTTACAAAGCAGCGAGTGAGTAACCCACATTAGTGATAAATGCATCATGATATAAACTGAAAGCCTCCGGGGGCCAAAACAGATGACTTCATCTGTTGAAAACCTTTCAGTTAACACACACAGGTCAGTTTATCTACTGTCTAGGAAAGGGAGAAAAACAAAAAAAAATCCTGTTAACTGGATCTTAATGTTAGACACAGCAGAGAAAACATCTTAAAGGAGCAGTGTGTAGGATTTAGAGGCATCTAGTGACGAGGACTGCAGATTGCAACCATTTGAAACCTCTCTTGGGTGCCAAGCAAGAGCTCCACAGAGGTCTCCTGCCCTCCAAAACAAATGGACCTGCTGATTTACAGCAGGTAAAAACAGTGAATAAAGCAGTTTCACGCTGCATTTCAGTGTTTCTGCAACACTGTTCAGCATGCTAATGTGTGCTCACCTCTTTTCTCTCAGACCTTCAGGAGGTTTTTAACAGGTGTCGAATTATATGTAGATGTCTCATTCTCTCTAAAACAAATGGACCAGACGATTTAAACGAGCAAAAGCAACAAATAAAGCAGTTTTACGTTAAAAATCAGTGTTTTCCAACGCTGCTTGGCTCATTGCGCAGGGACTGCTAACTATGGTGTCTCATGCATATACATGAATGGTGCTAACTAGAGCTCGTGTTTGGTTGGTCCATTCTGGACAACTGTAGAAATATGGTGTGCAACATGGCACACTCTGTGTGTGAGGACCTGCTCCCTATGAAGATATTAACAGCTCATTTTAGATCCTGAGCAAATTGGTGTGATTTCTTTCAGAAACATGGGGGAAAAGGCATTGAGCAACTAAGAAATGTTCTACTAATTGTATGAAATTAGTACATTTATATATAAAAAAAAATATCTAGGGAAAATGTCTGGGGAAAAAAAAGAAAAAAGCTACAGAAAAACTATATTTATAATTATAATAATTACATATTTAAAATTATGTTACAGAGTGATTATAACTTATAAGCACTTTTTTAAAAAGTTTTGTTTGCCCTGTTTTCTTATTTTCCTATTTATTTATTAATAATGTTCTTGTACTTTTCACTAATTTCTTGCTATTTTTTGGGTCATTTTTCTTTTGTTACTCATTGCCTTCTTATGTTTTTTAAAGTAACCAAGTCAATTTTCTCAGGTTACAAAAGGGTTAAGGTAACAGAAACACACCGATTATCATTTTTAGGCCATTAAACACTGATGACAATATACTTATGTTATATTTTGTTCAATTTTTTCCCAATCCATCCTCATTCCTTTACACTGGACCTTAAATAGCTTTTAAATAAATGGACATGCACACACACACACACAAACACACACCCACACACACACACACACACACACACACACACACACACACACACACACACACACACACACACACACACACACACACTGGGTAAGCTTCAGTGGGCAGACTGTGGTAGATGGGCAGTGTGCCAGGTCTCTTTAACTGCTCTTCAAGACTATTTTCTCCCTTGCCTCCTTGTACTTTTGTCTCACTATACAGTCAAAACAAACTCACTATAAACAATACAGCGAACAAAAAAGCAGCAGAGAAATAGAGAGCAAAGAGTGCACAAGTGTGAATTTCGTCTGCTGTGTTGTTCTGAAGAATGGAAAGTCCCAGTCAGCTCGGACCGTGACTTGAATCCGAATGTTCCTACCCACGCTCCCCGCATACTATTTACCCACACTGGCTCTGCTGCCTCTAATGTCTGGATGGCACAGATGTTGTACAGTAAGTATTTTATTAATCAGAAACAAATGTGTGTACTGGGGAGATCTTAGCCTGACGACTGGGTGAATCAGCAGTTGTTATTATCTAAAGTTCACAGATTTTGATATAAACAGAGGGAGATGTGGAAGGCGGGGGGAGAACAAGGGAGACAGGCAGAGACGGGTCAGGACTGTGAATCTCCTCCAAGCAGAATCTGTCCTCTGTCTGAGAGAGGGAGAGTTATTTGGCTTGCAGCGCCTTTAGCACCAACACTCTCTCACACACACACACACAGGCTGTCATATTCATTAAATCTGGCAGCAAAGCAATACTCACTGTAGCAAAAATGATCTTTATGTCCCTGCTAATACATCCATGCACACACAGGAACAACCCCTCTGAGAGCCAAGCCCGCTCACACACATTCATTATTAAACTTTTCCTTGCGTGACTCATTGTTGCCTGTTTGTAATTTCCCGCCCTGACTCTCCTTATTCCCCAAAACACTTTTCTTTTTCTCTGCTGAATCCACATCTCAAAAACAGTACTTTCGACATCCTCCACATATATTTCTTTTTAAATTATTTGAGCACTTCCTACCTTTATGGATGCATGTGCATAGAGCAGGTCCTCCAGGCTGAAGTGACAGCAGTGGTTGAGGTTGTTCCTGCAAAACTCCTGCACCAGCTGGAGGTTGTACAGACTGTCCGCCAAAGACATGGTCTCCTTGAGGCAGATATCTGCTCCGCCAGGGGAGGGGTCAGGCACACACACACAGGCAAGGGAGGGGTGATAGCAAGGGCCAGGCAGGAAGACAAAGGAAAGATAAGGCATAGTTTATGTTTAAAAAAAGATCCTACTTTTCCCACTGGTATTTGTACCATATGTAGTAGCTGATTTGAATGACTCAAAAGTCTTGAAACAGTTTTCAAACCGTCTTCACTCCCCTCTGGATGAATCATCAGGATTTTTATCCCCTGATGTTACTGTACAAACAGGAACAGATCATGGATAGACGACCAAACATTACAGCAGCTGATTTCTGTGGAATGATGTCATTCTGTACTTTTTTAATTATTCTTAGGGTAAATCCCTGCACACGCAGGAGGATGTAAATTAACTCACTTCCACATCTGGCCCACATATGTACAAGCCCCCTGTGAACTACATTTGATCCCAAAAGTCTCCAAGCACTGACAAGAGAGTTGTTTATCTTTGAAATAGCAGCCTCTAACGGTCTGCCGTCACATACCCCTCGTGACCAATCACAACCCAACCCAGGGCATTTTTAGAAATAAGAGCGCAGGCAAGCTGAGAGGAAACGAGCCTTTGTTTCTCTTTGTCTCACACTTGTTCTCCGTGTCTGTCCTGATTACTCTCTGCCTCTCAGTGCCTTTCTTGGGTCCATAACATTATCCACCATTTATATCATTAAATATAACCAAAAAAAGTCAAAACAGGACCCTTAAAGGGGCAGATCACTCCAAAATAAGAAATACATATTTTTCCTCTTACGTGTAGTGTTATTTATCTGCCTAGATACAGGCAGGTACATTAACCAACATCAGCTGGTAAGGGTTAGGGACACTTTTACCCAAACATTTACTGTAACATAAAACATGACTCTTTAGTTGAACTTAAAAAGAACTACTTTAAATACTGATTTATTATTTTTTTAAGTTGAACTAAACTACAGTGGAAGACCTGGAAAATAATGATCATATTATGCTATCATAAAAGCATCCATTTAGTTTGGGTTGAATAAAGGTTGTTCATTTTACATTTAATTTGATGTGATACATGTATATGAGCGTTTCTCTATCCTGATCTGTGTGACTAAATTCGGAAAACTTAAAAAATATATATAAATAATAGCATTTATTCCAGGAACGTTTTATCTTACCTCCCATGTCTTAGCATTTTAGACCTTTGAAAGACTGATTTCAGACATTTTATTACCAATCACGGCCTTATTTAATGATTTAATGCCATTAAGAATAATTAAGGACCTGCAGTAACCCTGTTTCAAATATATTTTATTTTGGCGCCTTGAGCACCACAGGCAAGTGCCATCTAGTTCCACTATATTTGAGAGAAGGCAGACATCTCTACGACTGACATTGCCAACACTCTACAACTCACACTAAACAATCTGGATTAATAAACAGCACTACAAGTAAGAGGAAAAATATGTATTTTTGATTTTGGTATGAACTGTTCCTTTAACCGCTTGATTACGTTATAAGATTGGGATTAGAGTTTGACAAATTTTAAACTATAAAACATTCCTTGTAAAAGGCTACTATGCTATTATAACTTGTTTTTATTAAACTGACACTCATACATTCATGAGGCAAAATGCTCACAAAATAAGGGCTTTGTTTTCAAGTCTTCTATTGAAATGTGAGTTTTTACTTAGAGCGGATAGAGCAAAGTCTCCTTTGTGCTTTCACATTTGGACTAAAAGTCATTGTGGTAAGCTCATTGTATGCCTTTTTTTCCTGTTTCTAATTCTATTACTAAACTGACTTCAGTCTTCGTGTTTACTTTTTGGAAAATCACAATAAAAGAGGGTGTAACTTCTGAGATCAAGTGGGTGTGGTTACAGATTGAGGGGTTGTTCTCACCTTCCAGTCTGACAGCCTGTGGGCAGTAGAAGTGCAGCAGGGCGGTGAGGGCACAGCCGTCTGTGTTGTCCTTCAGCAGGTTCTCCACCAGGGGGAGTACTGGAGCGCTCCTATGCTGGGCATGCTCCCTCCTGTAGCGAGCCTGAAACCATGGCAACGGCACAAAGACATCACCTACATGTGTCATTGGGGTGGATACGTACTGCTGGCTCTCTGATTGTTGGTACAAATTTGCCAACATCTGCAGAAACACTTTAATCTGCATGCGCACACACACACAACTCAGTCACACATAAAACAGACACGTAGGTGTTGATTTCAAGCATAGGGTGGGCTTCAGGCTCAACTTAAAAAATGCAGATTGAATTCATGGTAAAAAATAAACATCTAAACGGTTAGAAATACTGTCATCTTAAATTCAAATGGATAAAGAAAGATGCAATCTAAACCTTCAGCATTATTTTGCCCCCTTTAATTGCTTGTGAAAAGCTGTTATTTCTATGAATGGAGAAAAGGAAATAAACTCATTAAACAAATGAACAGTTTAAAGGGTTTAAAGTTTTTGTGTTCGCACTTCTATCCTTTTCTGTTTCTGTCTCACTGAGCCAGCAAAAACCACAGAGACAACACTACACATCTTCAGGGCATCAGCACTCCCAGTTTGCCAATAAACACACAAGAGGGGCGTAAAATTTGAGTTTTACAAGAGATGCAATGGAAGCTTTATTCAAAGACAGCCTCTCAGTCTAACAGCCTCTCAGTCTGTGCATTGAGCTATGAGGATCAAAACGTTGTCCTTTGTTAGATGTGGTTTGTATTTTCAAATATTTTTGGAGAGCAGAGTCAGTTGGACATTTTTGTATTAAAATGAAATAACCTTTCATTACTCACAGACTGCTTAAACAATAATGAGAATTATTGGATACCTGAACAGTTACTGGTGTCTGCTGACAGTTTATCAAGTTTTTTACGAGCCCAATTCAAACATGAGAAGCAATTTAGTAAAATGTACAAGGAATGCATTTCCTAAAATTGTTAAGGGCTTGAGTGGGCTAGGGTGGGAGCTATCAGACCAGTGCATGATGGGTCTAGGGGCCACATGCAATGACAAGAGAACTTTATGGGAGCATGTGAAGGTGTGAATCCTTGCAGGTTTTGGATGAGACGGAGACGAGGTAGATGGTGATGGCTGGTGAAGAGGAGTTCTTCAGAATGGATGGACTTACTGATACTAATCTCCAGTACCATTTGGTAGGAGACTTGATGGTAGATGATGATTGGACAACAACAGGAGAGAGTGGGAGAGGAATTAGGCCGACAGCAAAAAAAAAACTTTTACTATTACACCTGAGACTGGAGGACAATCCCTTAAGTCCCTTAAGTCATCCAATCAGCAAGTCTTTAGAGATGAGGGACATATTACTAAAAAAGTGAAGCTTTCAAAGGCTAAGGGATTTTTCCTCCTGGACATTATTTTCCCTTTTTTTGTGTCTAAATAAATACAACAATTTTTAAAACTGGTCCAGGTTTAAGCGAGAACACTGCAGCAGGCTGTGGTGAGACAGGCTGCAACATAACCATTGAGGACATATTCACCCATCAATGTACTTCCTTAAAAGTGCTTGTTTTTGCAACTACCATGTTTAGATTATTATTCTAAATGTCACACTACTTCCGTCAAGGATCCTACAGAAAGACCTAGTAAGATCAGCTCCAAAAGCGCCATAACCAAAGTAAAGCTGAGACTGTTCATAAATTCATGTATTGGACATAGTAAAACTGAGACATGACTGAGACATGATGGTGGCTCTATCTCTAAATGTCAGGGGGTCACCACAGTCTGTTGGATTAATCCTCTGGAGAAAAAATGAATATCAGTACATAATTTCCTAGCAGTCCATCCATTAACCGTTGAGATATTTCATCTTGTACATTTAAAAAATGTGGATCTGCACTCCTTTCTTGGCCTCTGTCCAAACATTTCAACAAAATTTTATTGAAATCCGTTGAAAGATTTAGAAAAATATATATGTTGCAAGCTAATGAGCAGATGAAAAATGGGACTTAAAGCTTAACCTCCTTGATGGAAGTACTCAAAGCTTCAAGCTTAGATTCGCACAGTATCAACACAAAACGCTGAGCACTTAGTCATAAGACCCGAGTTTAAGATTTTTCACACTGTCCCAGAATAGACGAGACCGAGAAGTGTCTTGTGCTCATCCATTCGTGTGTGTGTATGTGTGCGTGCATGTGTGTGTGTGTGTGTGTGAAATTATCTCCTCTGAGTATGTCCTACTCAGTGAATAGACTTCTGTTAAAGCTGATAATGCAGAGAGGGAGCTGTGTGGTGGAGCATGCAGGAGGGAAGCAGCTGACTGACACTGAGTGTACAGATCACTCTTTAAAAGACTTACTTTCTCCTTCATTGTAACTTGTTGCCTTTGACAAAGCCTGAGTGTCTATACGAGTGTGGGATGGGTCACATACCTCATGTGTGTTATCAGCTTACAGAGTAATTGCACTATGGCAGTGATCACTCTCACTTTAACGACACAAAAACAAAACAATGAGCGAGAGAACATTTGCTGAGAAACTCCCACAGCAGATAAAAGCTTCTTCTAAACTGATTCAGCCACTCGTAGCATCCTGCAGCTCTTTGAAGAGAAAATGTAGCTTCCTTTGTGGGAACAGAGACTAACTCACCATGTGACCATTTTACAACCTGTTGTATATAAACAGGTTAATCTATGTTTTCGGCCATGGCTGTGACACAAGCCTCGGTCCAGACTAAAATATCTCAGCAACTATCAGATAGATTGCCAAAGGACGTAGTACTCATGGTGCAGAGAGGATGTATCATACCCATTTTTTTTGATCCACAGCTTTTCCTCAAGCAACATGAGATTGATATTTTTGGTTTTGAGTGAAATGTTTCAACAACCATTGGATGGATTACCATGAAATTTGTTAGAGACATTATGGGCTTTGAAGCTTCACTCATAATGTTGACACTCAGATTCTGAATGAAGTTTTTAATGCTGCATCACTTTTTTTTGCATGTCTATTCATTCTGTCTAAAACTAGTATTTCTCCACAGTTGCAGATAAAGGTTAGGCTACACTGAATATTATCAGTATTATACTATTTGTATAAAGTTGATTCTGGCATGGCTGCATGCTGCCGTGTATGATCCTAACATAATCAGTAACTCCAGAATGTTAGAAAGTCCAAAAAACAAAATTTATTACAAAAAAAGTAATCATTACCAAAATTTACAACATGTTCATCATGTTCATCAAGCCATATTTATTGGCATTTTGTTTGTTTGCTCTTCCGCATGCCACACACAAAGGGAGGCACGCACCTGTATTAAAGAGGTGATATAATAATGTGACAAGTGAAAAAATATATTTATATATTTATATTTATATTTTATAACTAGAATCAGTTCCTTGCAGTTGTATGCTTTGTATGAACCCACAAGGTTGCATTTACAGTTTACATCCATGTCTGTGAAAACATGGACATTTTCAACCTGCTAGCAGAGAAGATCTATATAATCAGCACAATTTCAAAGTGCATCCTAGATCAGTGCCACCAATTCATCCTTGACTCAAACTGGACCTTTGTGTCAAATTTGAAAAAATTACATCAAGGACTTCTTAAAATATTGCATTCATGAGAATGAGACGGGAGTAGGATCACGGTGACCTTCACCTTTGGCCACCAAAATCAAATCAGCTCATTACTGAGTTCAAGTGGACATTTGTGTTGAAGAAATTCCCTCAGGGGATTCCTGAGATACTGTGTTCACGAGATTGGGATGTATGGAAGTACATTTGAATTCTCATTTGGAAACCTCGAAGGAAGCCCACGATGTAAAAAAACAAAAGCCACACATACACAAAAAAACGACGGCCCTAAAGACATTTGTGGCCCCTCAGGATGAATTCTTAGAACGTTGGTGATCCTTTGAATTTCATTTAGCGCCACCATCAGTTTGTCCAGCACTGTACTTTAGGCCCAAATGCCTACAAAATTAATGACATTTCCATCAGCCTCAGCTGTTCTTTGCGTTTTGTGCTAATTCTGAAAATGTAAGACTGCTAACATACTAAACTAAGATGGTAAACATTATTTGGGCATATACCATTGCCACTGTGAGCATGTCGTCATGCTAGCATTAGCATTTAGCTCTGAGCATCCCTGCTTTGCACAGACAGCCTCAGAGCAGCGAGCATGGCTGTGAACTTTCAGTCTTGTTTACTTGAGATAAAGTTTAGCTTGAACTATATATGAAACCACACAGTTTTACAAACCAGTAACATCTTTACACACTCAACTGAATCAGAGATCAATCAGCGTTTACCTCTTTGACTAGTTATTGAATTGCAGGAACCCATTTCCATTTAGTACAGTTCTATATTTGCCTGTGTACACTTACACACACGCAGTGGGAAAATATTTACTTTTCTATTTTTTACATGCACCCTTTTTTGTCACTGTTTTAGAGCACCAACCCGAGGCCAGGGTCGTGACCTGAAAAGGCGCTGTGCTGGAGCTTCACGGCTAAGTGAGTGGAGTTGGATGGTAGCTGACTGCTGTGTGTTTGTCCCAGCAGACCGACTCTTTGGGTCACATGGACGTTACATAACAACGAGGCCCGCAGGATGACAACACAGTCTCTGTCTGTCACTGACTCTCTTTTCCTACAGCTGACAAAGTTCCTGAGTGTCTCTCTCTCCACGTCTCCCACCCTGGTGTCATTTGTCCCGTTACCCTCTCTCTGAATTTCCCTCCTCACTTTTCTTCTCTCTCTCTCTGCTTCACATTTCTTTGTCTCCGCTAACAGCGGCGTCGTGATTCCTGCCAACATTTCTCTGCAGCTGGTCTGAGACTGAGCTCATCTGTTCCTCTGATTTATAGAGCTCTCTGTACTGAGCTGTATGTGTGTGTGTACATATCATGTGTGACTGCCTTATGTGGATGAAGACTTGTGCTAATGGCTATGAGTGAAACAAGGAAATATTTGTGCAATATAAGTGTAATTTTAACAGATAGGAGACAAAACAAAAGTTTGAGGAGAAGAAAATGCAGCTCAAAACAAAATCTAATTAGTTTTAAATATTAAAGAAAAAGTTCTGTTTTACTTCATTTCCCTTCCTATCCTTAAAGTAATGGTTCAATTTTTGAGATGTTTGCTTTCCTGTTGAGAGTTAAATGAGAAGGCTGATTCTCTCATACCTGAGTGTTAGAGCAGAGCTGGATCATCCCAAAGACTGGAAACAGAAGGAAACAGCTATCCAGGCTCCGTTAAAATATCAACTATAATCCCTGCCTTGTGGTTGTATGCCTCCGCATGCAAGTTATCACTGTACTGACGTGTATGATTCCAGCTAATAATGTCTTCACTTAGACTATTTTTACAGAGGACTGCAGAGGACTGATGGAGAGCTTTGTCACATGTCACCTGAAATTCAATTTTAGCAAATCTTTTTTTCTTTTTTTTTTTTTTTTGACTACCAGAGGAACATACACCGTCATATTAGGGCCACCGTAGATATAAAGAAATATATACATAAATGTTAAAAAGAGGGCAACATTCTGAGAAAATAACGTGGAACTCCCGAGATTTATGTCGCAAATTTCCGAGAAAAAACGTCTGCTATTCTCTGAGTTTACAAAGTCGTAAATTTCCGAGAAAAAGCTAAGCTATTTTCTGAGTTTATAAAGTTGCAATTTGGAAGAAAAAAAAGTCAGAAAAATTGTGGATTTTTTTTTTGTTTGTTTTTTGGGAGCCAAAGAGCCACATCACTTCACTTTGGCTCAACATCGTCACAAATCTGCTGCCACCTGCCTTGTATTATTCTTGCAATGGATGAACTTATCAAATTGTACTTTACAGTTGAATTTATTTGTGGAAACAAAATAGAACATGAAGATGTTGAAGATACCACAGTGAAGTTTACCTTTGATCTTTTGTCTATAAAATGTCATCACTTCATCATTTTATCCTATTTGTGTGAAATTTTGTTGTAACTAGAGAATGAATGTTTGTATAATGGCTAACAAAATGTTCTGTGAGTTGTTCTTCACAGTGCCCTTTGACAAACAAAATCTAACCAGTTTATTTTTGAGTCCAAGTGGACATTTGTGCCACATTTGAAGAAATTCCTTCAAGGAGTTGGGATGGCATGTATGGACGAAAATTGACAACAATAAAGCAGAGAAAAGCCTACAAACATCTCAAAACCTCACAAATAAAGAAGCCATTTTAAAGATGTAGGGAGGAAGACTGCTGACTGGCTTAGTCTGGCTTACTTTTTCTTGTTTCAATCCTTTGTGCTAAGCTAAGCTAGATTCGTATTTAAAACACAAACAAAATGTTGAAATATTCCTTTAAACAGCCTGCGGTTTAGATAACTAACAAATGAGAGCTTGTGTGAGTTCTTACTTTGTGTGTTGTTGCGTTTGACTCCTGGAGGGAAGCCTCTCTCAGCTTTTGCTCTTCGACGAGGATGTCCCTCAAGTGTTCATTCACCTTGAAACAGACAGACAGACAGAGATCAAGTTCAAATTTCAGACAAGCACTTTGTGCACATTAAGAGGCTGAATGGTGAGTCTGTGTTGGAGAGGAGAAACCTGAACATGAGAGGCTCCACCCACACATCAAAGAAAAACTTTTCACCACCTCTGCCCATTAGCCACTGATGTTAAATATCACTGTAACCTGAAACGCAGCATGCAGCTGACTTCTGACTCGAGCATGATATCAACTACAAAGACTTCAAAGATTATTCCAATAATAGCATTTTTTGTCTTTTTAACATTACTGTTTTTCGGTCTGCAGAGGTTCTGTTCAAACAGTGATGTAACATTTTGGCTTGAGGATGCACGAGGTCGCATCAACCAATCTCAACCGTGGCGTGCTTCGTCTCAGGACTACACAGAGAGACAATACATCATGTGTCTTTTTATGTGTGTGTCTGTAAATGAATCTGCATGTGTATGTCCGCCTTTGGGCTGGAAAATGGAGCAGTGAGCACATGAGTTTTGTCAGCGAGGAGTCAATTTAATTGATTAATTCATGCCATGTGGGGGCTTGTTTCATTATTTTAAACAAAGCAGACTGAGGTTAACATTGTATTTTGAGACAATTTTGTCAAAAGCCTCTTATAATCTCCTGCAAGGTCAGTAAACGCAGCTTTACATGACTATATAATCTGTAAAATGATGATATAAACCAAAGATTAAATCACAGGGAGTTAACCACTGCCCTCTTAAAGCTTACAGCCAGATCTGACTTTACCCTCTCAATCCTGCTTTGGCAGACCACAGGAGTTAAGTTGAGTCAGTTATTTCTTCGTAATCTCTCTGGCATGATTACATGTGGTTAGCGCCAAATTAAAGTTTGAACCAGCAGTGGAGGATTTGAACGCCAACACACTTTTAAGCACCTCTCGTGTGCTCTATATCCAGAGTAAAACAAAGAGCTGCATTTCACACTGTAAAAGGCTCGAGTATGTGTACAACTGTTATCCTCTAAAACGGGAAAACATATGTCTGTATGGTTTTGTGTGCACATGAACGTGCTCCTGTGTGTGCATGTGTGTGTGTGTGTGTGTGTGTGTGTGTGTGTGAGTGTACCTTGTTGATCCAGGTGGCGATTGCATCCTCTGTGTCATAAGGCAGCTCCTGGATGTGTCCGTCACTGTGTGAGGGTTCAGCTGAAGAGTACCTGTTGATGCAGGACATCACCCTCTCCACACTCACCATCTCTACAGTGTACGCCATCATCAGGGTGTCTATGAGCGCCAGATGAGAACTCTGTTGAGACAAAAGCCAGCAAGCAATTTATTCTCCCGTTTCTTTCAAAAAGCATGAAAGTGGCGACTAAATGACCAACTTTTTTATTTCTGTGCTATGCTTCTTCTCTATGCTTCTGTGCATCACATTGACTTTTTCAAGCACAAAGTTTCCAAAAACTGTTGAAATACAAGTTTTTATTCAAAAAGCTGATCTTAAGCAGTAGTGGAAGAAGCATGCAGTTACTTTACTTATGTAAAAGTACTAATACCGCAATACTATGTTACAAGTAAAAATCCTGCATTGAAAATGTCACTCAAGTAAAAGTAAGTAAGTGCAATCAGGAAAATGTAATTAAAGTATTAAAAGTAAAAGTACCCAATGCAGATATAAACAACAACAACAACAACAACAACAATAATAATAATAACAAACACATGGATCATAAATAAGTAACAAAGTGACAAGTTTTCAATTGATTTTCATGAACATTTCTAATGCATCACACCTGCTTAACATCCTCTGTGTGGAGCTGTGTTTCTTAACTTCAGCCAGAGCTCAATAAAGCCATTGTGCAAGTGTTTGCTTTGCAAGCAAGGATCTTGCATGTGCAGCACACACTTTTGTTTGTTTATGTGTCGTATGAGGTGTCTGTAGTAAATCTGTCATGCTTCAAACCTGCTCTGTCTTGTGATGTCAACTGAGGAAGTTTTGTGGACACCAGGAAGTTGAAGATGATTAAAACCCATGAAGTTTTAGAGAATCAAAGTTCCTGTCCAACTACTTCTATAGAATGCAAACATGACCTAATGTGGTTTTACTGGCCATCGACGCAAACAGCAGACAAAGCATGACATTCTCCTCGCTTTTTCTAATCCCATTCCTGGCCGGTCAGACCAACAGACCTCCCCTTCCCTTTCCTGTCACACCACCAGGTCAACTCAAAAACATTCATGCTCTGTGTGCATGTGTGCAACCTAACTGAACAAACAACTTCAGTCAGGTGCTCCGCGATCCAGGTGACTCAAACCAACAGACACAAACAAGCAGCGAGACCTCGTCACACCGCAGACTGTACTGTCAGGCACAGGCCTTCATTCATAACCACAGAGCCTCGTGTAACAGCCAGTGTGACCAAGTGTTTCCCCAAGAAACCAACAACTGATCCAGCGCTGCAGCTCTGGACTGCTGCTGGTACTCAGCGTCTGCCAGCCTAAACAGACAGCGTGTACTGAAGAAATATGGCAGTTAGAAACAAACTCCTCATGGAAATAAGCGCTGAGATGCTTAAACAAACGTGGAGCGTACGTCAGTAATTGGTCTTAGAAAATAGAGAGGATAACTTTAAAAGCTGAACTCCTGAACTCCCCTCCTTCTCTCTTTCTTCATTTGCAAACAATTGTGTCCAGTTACTGCATATTACTAACTCAGCTTCTTTGTCGGAGCCTTTGCGCTCCCTTATCTCGTAGATTTTTCAGATTGTGGCTGTGGCTCGATCACCTACTACTACTGCCATTATTAGTCATAGTTCCACTATTACTAAACTCATATGATTATTGTTACATACATAAACTATAACATGTGCATGTATATATACTATCATAAACTACATTTATTAATATTAATATGTAATACTATTGTTATACTATATGTTATGTTATGGTTATTATTATTCTTGGTGTGCATTTCTCCGTCTCTCTTCATCTCCTTCCTATGTAGAATTTTGTCATATATTACTGTCGTTTTATTGTTCTGTAAACACATCTATTGCATGTCTGTCTGTCCTGGAAGAGGGATCCCTCCTCAGTGGCTCCTCTTGAGGTTTTTAGCATTTTTTTCCACAACAAAGGGTTTTTGGGGTAGTTTTTCCTAATCCGCCGTGAGGGTCTAAGGACAGAAGGATGTCGTATGCTGTAAAGCCCTCTGAGGCGAATTGTGATTTGTGATAATGGGCTTAATAAATAAAATTGACTTGACTTGACCAGTTGATTGCTGACACTGATGCATTGCTGACCTGTATAATGATGAATGCGGGTGGACATATACTGAATGCTGCAGCTGTACTTTATTACATGGGTAAACAGGTTTGTTTGGAGAGGTGCCTGATATTGTCTATGAAACAGTCTGCAGACATTGTTCTGAATTCTTGCATCTTCAGGATATTGCCAGATATTTGACATTGCGTGCATTCTCCTGCAGAGGTTCAGTGGCTGGTCTGGCTGACAGACTGGGGGAGAGACAGGCCAAGCAGCTTAGACCGGAGCTGGAGATCCAGAAAACATGATTTTCATGAAAACCCACAGAGCTTTTTCTGTGATTGAAGCTTTTCTGAACTCATTTGCATAACCCCCCTAAATCTTTAATGTTAAGAAGCTTGTGAAGGTGTGTGCACGTGTGTGTGTGTGTGTGTGTGTGTGTGTGTGTGTGTGTGTGTGTGTGTGTGTGTGTGTGTGTGTGTGTGTGTTTAGAGCGCTGGGCAAAGAAGCCACATGAATTTAAATGGTAATGACAAATCACTTTGTTAATTTATGTTTCATTAGAGCCTATTTGTTAATGAAAATCTACATTAAAACAAAAAACATGGATGACGGTTTTGTTGTCCATATTGTGGAATGTAAAAGTTTATAATTTGAATGTTTCCTAAGGGACTGTATGGACATTTTTAGAAGGGATGGGAGTCGACATTTTTGGGAGAGGGTCCTCTACAATGGTATAATAGCAGTTCAGTATAATAGAAAGAGTGCACAGCACCCAGTAAAATCACAACTTGTTATTTTTACATTTATATCTGCTAAGATTAAAGAAACAATATAAAACATGTTTATAGCTTTAAATGTGCAGACAAGGAGGTTTTTAAAATTTGGATCAGGCTGTTTCCCCATTAACTTTGTCTGTAATAAATAATCATAATATTCAAAATCATCATGGGCGGCATTAAGCTGTTCATTATGGACAACATTAATTATTATTAGTTCTTTTCAGACAAGACACATTTATACTTTGTGGTAGTGTGACTCTGACTCGCTCTCATCTAATGTCAGTCTGCAGCAGTCCAGCACTACTAAAACCAGGACAATCTGACCACACATGATACAGTATCAAGTTGCTGTAAAAGTCAAGAGACTAGTTTCAATTTTTTTTTCAAAAAAAGATGCACCCCATAAAGTGTAGGAAATTAGCATATCACAAATCTACAACCAGCTTGCCAAATCACCTGAAAACTGTAAGTAGCCATTTAGCCCCCTTGCAAAGTATGCTTTTTTTCTAGCTATTATGGCTGATGTTTCGGCATCCTGCGTTTGAACAAAAAGGCTAAAATCCGTAATTCTTCTTAGTTGGGTCAAATGAAGATTGAGGTTTCAAAAGAGTCCAGCTTTTGTCCTTCTCTCTTATTATCCACCTCTTGAAGCTTCAAATAATCGCAATTATTGCTCATTGAAGTTTTGATGCCCAAAAACTGGTATTTTCCCAAATGTCAAACTATTCCTTTCATATCAGTTTTAAGAATGAAACATGACGTCCAGCCTCTCTCCTGTCCCCAATAATTTTCATACGACCCCTAATAGAAAATGAATGTGTTATTGCTATAATTATTTTAATTTTAAGAGGTCAGAGGACTGAAACTTTGATACTACACCTACATGTGTACAATTGTGATTCTGTGACTCGTGTTGTTGTTACTTTTACCATGTTATTGTTCAACTGTGTTATGTCAGCTTTTCTGTGTCAATGTTTTGTCGTGATTGTAGAGCAACATTGTATTCAGATCTAACATGTATGTGTGTATGTCCATATGGGTGTGTGCACGAGAGACAGAAGAAGAAGACAGACAATATATGGAGCCGCTGCCTACATACCTACGGACAGTTCTCATATCCAAGAGTAAAAAACACTGATGTTGACACTACATGGATTTAAAAGCCGTGGGCTGTCTATTATCCCTTCACAAAGACCTTTAGTGTGTGTGTGTGTGTGTGTGTGTGTGTGTGGGCACAGAAGCAAGTCTAAACCACTCATAGTGACAGACACACCTTATAAGGCTGTGGAAATGGCAGATACTGGTCATAAAGAGCCGTAAAGAGCTGCAGTGCTCTCTAACAGGAGCATCAGTATTCAGCCTCACTAGGGCTGCATGTCTGTGTGTTGTGTGCATGTGTGTGTGTGCGCGCGCCCTTGATCAAAGGCATCTATAGGAAAGCACAGTACAGCTGAGCAAACAAATAATCAAAGTAACCTCCTTCCCCACAAACATCGCAAGTGTCCGTTCAACGCAACACAAGAGTTTTATATTATTGTACAACTTTACACCTACATGTCCGGCTCAGTTTGTCCAAACTGCCACTAAAAATAATGACCGCTCTCACTATCTTTCTCACACACACGTCCATAAAATTCACTAAATCTCTCAGCACTATTCAGCAGGAGGCTTTTAGATGAGGGTACGCGCCCCTCTACATGCAGGAAAATTCAATTACAGCTCTCTCTTCTCCATCACTTTAGGGTTTTAACACTTAGAGGGCAGCAAGTTCGAGACGTAAAAAAAGTCAGGGAGAAACAGGAAAGTAAAGCTGGACAAGGACACACAGGTCTTGAACACACTGCTGGAGGTCTGACAGCTCTTTGGGAGGAGTGTGTGTGTGTATCATGTGACAGGGTGGGGGCTCTCATTTGTGCACCAGACGTGCTTTGACTCACTGTGAGACCCCACCCTCCACAGTGCTGCAGTAGTGCACATCACGTCTTCCTCCTTCCTCCTCTCCTCTCCTCAGCCCTCCCTTCTCTCCATGTATGTACTCGGTTTCTCTCCTCCCCGTCGTCTCCTTTTTGTCCCCTCCTCTCCCCTTTTTCCAGATGGCCATACTGTATTAACAGTGGGCCTTTTCCACTCGTTCTCTGGCTCACACATGTCATCCCGCCTGCCATGAACACCTCCCCTCTTTTCTCCTCGCTTTTCTATCTTTCCTTACTGCATTTCCACAGCTTTTTCTCAATTCCCCTCTTTCCAATCGCCCTCTTTTTGACTTCCACATCCACTCTTTCCTTTCCTCTCTTGCTCTACTTTCCTGCTTCCTACTGGATCACAGTCAAATGGCAGCCCCTCTGACAGACTGCCACGCTCCTCCTCCTCCTCCTCCTCCTCCCTGACATGAGTTATTCTTCTATTGCATTTGGAAAACCATGAGGTCATCACTTTCTCCGCAGATATACCATAACCCAAAATGAAAGCCTCGACTTGAGCGTGACTGAAATTATCCTGCTGAGTCCACAAATACACACACACAGGCAGCTCCACTACGACAGAACCAATCCAATGAGTTCAGGAGGCAACAATAAAGGACAGATTAATGAGTGATCCACAAATGAAGGTCAACAGTTGTAGGAAGTCGATGGGCTACAGGCTTCATTTGTCTACTTAATACGGTCACTAAATCAACTCCCGAGCACACACAGAATCACAGAGACAAAGAAAGATATATAGATATACTTGTATAGGTGACAAAGGACATGGGGTCTTTAAGTGCTGCACCAAATCGTCGCCCATCATTCCCACTTTTATGACACCCTAAATCAATACGTGATGTAGAGAACACAATCAAACATGACCAGAAAAACGCCCTTGACAAGTGACTTTGAATTAATCCATAAAGCAGAGAGAGAGAGGGCAAATAAAACACAACCTGACAGAGAGAAACATGTGTGGGCAGTGGAAGGCTCGATGAAATGTGCTCAAGCTTCAATTAAATATTCAGGGGATAACAATGTCCCACTCTCATTTAATCCACAAAGATAAGAGTTTGGATGAGACAGAGGTAGGAGTAGGATTTTTTAAAAAAAGAGCATGACAGGATGGAGAGAGGGAGGAGAGTTGAAGAAAGACACAGAAAGACAGATAGGGAGACAGAGTGAGAGTCAGAAAGGGAGGGAGGGAGGGAGGGAAAGAGGGAGAGAGGGTGCACTGCAATGCAGACACCTTTTGGCGTCAGCAGAAGTGCCCGGTCTCCAGCCATGCGTGTGCTTGCAGTGTGTCTGGATCTGCTGCCACAGACTCTCCCATCTTTCATAACAATAACTGAATGCTTTTAGGGCTCAGAATTTAATCTACTCTACTCACAATCCATTAAAAGGTGATATGATCCAAAAATGTCACAAATTAGCTTGTTACAGCTTCTCAGGTGTGAGGGGTTTTCTGCTCATCTCTGTTTAAAGAGACAGTTCAACCCCAAATCCAAAACATATATATTTTCCCTAACTCCAGTGCTGTTTATCAATCTAGATTGTTTTGCTGTGAGTAATTGCTGAAAATATCAACCATAGAGATGTCTGCCTTCGCTCCAATATGATGGAACTGGATGCCACTCGGTTTATGGTGCTCAAAGTGCATCCATGAGCAGTTGCACACTTCGATGCCTGATGCGTTTTGCAGGTAAAGTGCTGTAGATAGAAAATACTTCTGACAATAAATTGCTCACAACAAGGTCTATGGATTATCTTGAGTCAGTGAGTCATGGCTTGTGGAAGGAGACATTGGATTTTGCATTTTGAGCACAAGCCGAATGCCATCTAAATCCACCATATTTCAGCAAAGGCAGGCATCTCTATGGCCAATATTAAGAACACCTGGCAGCTTTCACCAAAGCTATCTAGATTGTTAAATAGCACTACAGGTAAGAGGGTTTTGGACTGTAGGTCAGGCAAAATGAGCAATATTAATCAATTTTACTGACATTGTCGCTATTTTCTGATTGTACATTCCAGCCTTATGCGCTTCCATCCAGTGCTGCACACAGTATTAAAGACATAGTACTGGAATACCTCAAAGGCATGTTTGCCCGGAGCTGTGTAATGACACAGAGACCGAACAGTGAGTAATGGGTTGCTATAGGAAACCCGTCATTAGCGGTTGTTTTTCTCTCAACAGGACAGATCTTGGAAGACAGTCTAACAGTCGGACATATGGAGCTGTGTGCACAAACACACTATCATATAACTCAATAACTATTCCCCATTAGGGAAAGACAAGCACATTGTAACATCCACAGTAATTATTGTCCTGAATTGATGAGTTGATTCATTTATCATGTATCAAGCAACTGCTGGTTACAGCTTCTTCAGTTTGTGGATTTGCAGCTTTTTTCGGTTTTATAGGGTTGGTTAAATTTTAAATGTTTGAGTCCTCGATTATAAATTAGTCAAATCAAGCAATTTGAGGATTTCATCTTGGTCTCTATACAATTGTGACAAACAGTTTTCTCTCTTTTTTTATATTTTATAAACAAATAATTCAAATGAATCTTTAGTTGTAGCCCTGGTTCATAGCATTATGTACTAACATGAATGTGAGCATATTTATACATTTGCAAATGAACAGACTGAGTTCGAAATCAAGCACTTCACACATCATATCACCACACTTCCTAATATCTATGCATTTTAAAGCGTGAATATGAATATTTGTCTACAGTACGAAGAAATATATACAGAAAAAAACAACAAAAAATATATAAGGTTGAACTGTAGAATGTAAAACTAGCAAAAAAATCAAGATGTCTTTAATCTTGTACTCTGTCATGCGAATCTCCACTCACCATGTGTATAGGTGTGCTAGTCAGATCTCTCTCAGTGACCAGTCGGTCCTGGTCAGTGACGTACAGGCCTTTCTGTGCCAGAGCCTGGATGACAGCGTTGTGTCCCAGTAAAGGTTTGACAGCATCACTGCGGAGGATCAGGCTTCCCGCCCGGCAGTAGAGCTCTGCAGACTGCAGCAGGCAGGCCACCGGAGGCTTCAGGTGCTCCTGGTTGTACTGGTCCCTGTATAAAGGCTCGGCCAGCTCCTCTGGTACAGCATCTAAAGAGAGAAAAAAAGAGACAGAGAGAGGATACGTGGGTTAGAGAAGGTTTTTGTTAATATGTACCCCCTGAACTAAGGATGCACAATATTGGATTTTCTGCTGATGTGTCGATATTTTCCAACTCATTTTGGTTGATTGCCAATGCCAATATATGCAAAAACTTTTTCCATCTTGTTGCAGAGAACATAAAGTCTCTCCTGTAGTGGAATTAACCTATTAACATGCCTGCTCTTACCATGATGGCCCATAGGTAGATGCAGACACGAGATACAATGTTTTTCAAAATGTTCACATCCTGTGGGGAAGTGACAAAACTAATTCAAGTAAGGTTACATGTAAAACATGCCATATTTGTTTTATGTAACATTTTAAAACAAAACTTTTCATCCTACTTTAACAGCCTTGGATAATGCTTTTCCTAAGACAGTCCTGAAAATAGTCACAACCAGGGTAAATCTGACCTAATTTAACAGATTAAAGCGCCATCTTATTGGCCATTCACATCAGGAGAAAAAATCTTTTCAGGCCAATGCTGATATTTGACTTTAAAGAGAAACTTCTGTATTTTTTTAACCATACATGTTTTCACGTCTTTGTGTCTCACTGACTAATGGAGACAAAGATTTTTAAAATCAAAGAGACACAACTACAAAACAGGTTGCAATGTAATCCCTAAAGGCAATTGTGCACCATCAACTTACATCTATTGAAAGTCCTTATTTTTGGCGCTGACAGGTTCTGATTGTTATTATATGAGTCTAACAATATTACAGAAAAGACCCTGCAGAGAATTTTTTTCTTTAACTTTTGCTGGTCTGTTTGTTATAGCATCCAAATATCGCTCAAAGAGAAGTGTTGTTCCGAAATCTCGGGAGATGTGACTTTTTGCAAGAAAAACAACAGTGGAAATGTTACTGACAGTGGGAGAGAGAAGCGCCAGTAAGAGTTTGTGGTGCTGGAATACAAAACGCGTAGTTCAGTGTTATCTAAAAGATTTTCAGTGTCATGGCTGAATATTTAGCCAATTTTGATGATGTAAAAAAGTCTTTAAGATTTCAGAACAAGACTTTTCCTTGAGCAAGACTTAGGTTACGAACAATAACAAACAGACCAGATCAGCAAAAAGGAGAGGAAAAACATTTAATTTCTCTGCTGGTTCTTTTCAACAGTGTTTTCAGGCAATCTGAGCCCGTCAGTGGCAAAAACAAGCACTTTAAGTGGCTGTAAATTGAAGCTGAAGATTGCCACTACCGCATACAATCACGCACACATAGTTAGTGATGATTTAGTCTATGCGGTAAGGTCACTTAGAGGTGAAAAACACTTTTCAGGCAGATGGAAAGTTTTCAGCATTACAATAATAAGAACAAAAATGTCACGCTGCTGATGCTTATCTCACTATCTTGTGAGCACAAAGCCACTGTGTGTGTGTGTGTGTGTGTGTGTGTGTGTGTGTGTGTGTTTATCTCTATGCGTGGAAGTGGAAGTGTATGTTAAAAACCACAGAGTACCATCTAATTCTGTTACCTCATCCAGTAAATCTGATTTGAAGAAAATAGTTGAACACACACACACACACACACACACACACACACACACACACACACACACACACACACACACACACACACTTCCAGGACTTACTCTTTCTCTCTGCTTTTGACACTGTTGACCACAATATTCTCCTTAGTAAGCTTCAAAATTAGGTGGGTAGTGCAGGGACAGCCTCATCTGGTCAGCTGAGGAGTGGTGTTCCCCAGGGCTCAATCCTTGGTCCTGTTCTGTTTTCTCTATACATGCTTCTCCTTGGTTACTTGATTCAAGTCATTTTAACTGCATTTCTTGCCATTGTTATGTGGACGATATGCAGCTATATCTCTCCCTTAAACCAAATGACCTTAAAAAGCTCTCTGTACTGCAAGGCATAGCCATGCCTCGAAAAACTAAAGAATCTTCTTTGACCAACAAAACTTCAAATGCATGAAAGAAAATGCTCGAATACTGTTTCCTTCAACTATGAAATATTGCCAAAATCAAAGCTCAATTATCCTTTTTAAAACTATTCATGTTTTGTCTCCTCCCATCTTGATTATTGTAATTCACCGTTCACCACCCCAAATCACTCTTCGTGTCTCGTGGTCCAAATTGCAGCTGCTAGACTGCTAACTAGTGCATGATGTAGGTCACACATTCCATCATTGTTAGCCAATCTATGTAGGTTACCCAGAGAGTGCAGATTTTATTTTTGAAGTCACCTATAAAGCACCACACAGGCTTGCACTGCTTTGTATTACTGCATGTCCCCTAGCCACAGTCCTCTGACTATGGCCTTCTGTCAGTCCAAACATCTAAGCTTAAAACCAAAGGGGACTTCACATTTGCAGCAATAACTCACCCTCTGGATTCGTCTTCCCTAACCCGGTCTCACTCCGAGCTTGTCAAATATTGATGCGTGGTCAGTCACCCTTAGCATCAGATACTGTCACAAAGAGTTAACGTTTAGCGGCCGTATGAGACGCACAGAGCAGTGGCACCATTTGATGCTCCTATAACTACCAAAGTATAAGAAGTGAGAAAGTCCCCATGAGGTGAATTGGAGGGGAGTTGGATGTTTAAAAAACTTCCAGACTATAACCCAGGAGACCACTGTTTGTTTCCCTTGTGAAACTTAAAATTAACCTAGTTATTTTAATAACAATAATGTGTGCTTACATGTGTAGCATGCTAGGTTTGTGATGTATGTCACATTATGTATGCAATGTATGTCATGTGACGTGACACTGAATTAGTAATAAGCATACCTGTTTTAAGCCAAACTATTGTTTTTTCTCTTCTTGTCTAAGCCTAAGGAAATAAACCTAAAAACACCTTGGTTCTAGGTTTATTCTGAAAGGAAACTGTGGGCATTGTATGAGTACAATATGTGCATTTCCTTTGAAACGACGAAACGTGTAGTTAGCTCCTTCTTTTGTTTTTAATGTGAACTATTAAGAAATAAGTGTCAACTTGAGCATCCCGGTGTGCGCTGAAACATCAGTCTTTGTCATTTTGTTGTTTAGGGCCACTGACCAAGCGTCAGTATTTCACAAGTTGAAAGAGAGAATGTGTTTTTCTCCCCCAGTTTTAAAAATGCAGAGTCAGTCAATAGTTTTAAGATGCTGTTAAAAATTCACCTGTTTAGAAAGCACAGGATTGTTTTTATAGTTTCTATTGTTTTATCTGTTTGACTTCTTTATTTGCACTTTTAAAGGCGCTTTATAAATTTACTTTACTTACTACTGTCTTTTTTTCTTCACCATACTTTGTTGTTGACCATGTTGTGACTCAAAGTTATACTGTACTAGTCATCAGTCTGTTATTGAACTACACATATACCCTAAATATCATCCCTACCTCATCACTTTAGTCAGACCCTTGTAAAGGAATGTGTGTGTTCATGTGTGTGTGGTGACACACTTTAATGACACTGCATGCTCCAGTATGAGTGTGTATTCCTGGTGTGTGGGGTCATTTCCTCTCTGCTCGCCTCTGAATCACATTAAAGGAAATTAAGGACGCTACAGTAATCCATCTTAAAGGTACAGCTTTCTGCTCTTTAGTCCTCAGGAATAACAACACTGTAGAGGCACAAGAGCTCAACAAAACAACGTAATAAAATAAAAAATTTACAGCTCAAAATCCATTACGCTTGTGATCAAACCTCTGAAGTTTTCCAGTGGCTGTGGTAAGCCCTCCCATGCTCCAGCACCAGGCGATGAAAAGATATATTTAAAGCAACAGACAGATGCTGAACCACATCAACACCCACTTCATAGCAAGCCTTTCTGCGTCTGGTCACAACAATTCAATCGATCCAACTTTTGTCAGAAAGTCTATAAAGCTGATTAATGAAGCGCTCTCTGAGCCTACAGATACGGTAACAAAAGCGACATTTGTGTGAAGCATCTATGGTTCTTTTGTTGGTTACAGTACACTCTTTAAAGAGAAATCACTTGGAAATTCACAAAGACAGAGGCTTTCTTTTCAGATAATGGCAGTTTACACTTGAAAGTGTTTAATCTGATGTCCTTTAAGCTTTGAGGTTAATAAAATCCTTCAAAAATATATAATAAAAAGAACAGCAGGCTACAATGGCTTTACTAGAGTTCATGAAAAGCTGCCTCATCAAGTAAAAACCCTCTCCTTTGTGTTGGCCATCAAAGAGGAAACAGACAGGAAGTAGCTGCCACAGGAAGTCCAGGCACGGAGAAGACTGCTCCCCTGGAGACCCCCGCGATCACAGTGCAGCATACACAACATCACGGTCAGCAGTGTTTATCTCTGCTGGCTAACTGTTTGCTGTCTCAGTTAGTGATCCAGGCTGCCAACTGGGGATGATTTCTAAAGTTTTTACAGAAATTAAGCTTTGTCTTATGTGATTCTATTACAAGGTGGCAGCTAACTGTTCATTTAAAACAGCGCTGATCTCCATCTTTATATAGATTGTTAAGAAGTAATAGGTAACAAGCAGCAGCAAATTTAAGAAAGTTGTAGACAAACAAACATATAACAGGTACAGACAATTAAAGTTTGGAATCACAGCTTACCAAGAAATCAGTTCAACATATCTTGGATCACATAGAGCCAAATATCTGTCATAGCATCTACAAACTGATCTTCCTCCAATTTCCAAAAGCTACTTTTAAAAAAACTTATAGAAACCAGCCCCCCAGGAATAAAATCAGTCTGTACCAGATTAGCTGCAGGGTTAACATACCTAAAAGCCCATTTTCCCCATTTCAGACAATCTTTAGAAACAAATAGCAAGAGCAGGTCCTGCGAATATGTCACAGAGCGTAGACAACAGCTGCAAGAATTTTGGATGGAATTATATAGAAAACAAGGAAACAAGTCAAGAAAGTTAAGCAGATAAGCATGTCATCAGTTTAAGACACCTTCAAATGTGTAGTCTTGTTGAATGTCCTGACACTGCATGCTATGTAAGTCAGCGGACAGCATTAGCTGGCTTCTCATTTCAAAGCAGCGTACCACTTGACAAAAAGAGCACAAAGCCATGAAAATCAATGCACAGCTGTTAGCTGATCAAAGCCTAAAGGTCCATTCACCTAATGGAAGAAGTATGGATGTTTTCATTCAAGCCGGTCACCACACCATCTGACTTCACTATTCAGTTCCCTCATAGCTTTAAGGACAAAGTATACCTTTCAGTATAGCAGGAGAGAATACTCTTTTGACTCTAACTGGTGATTTTTGTCCTTTGTTTTAAGGGATGAAGTTGTGGGAACTGACGCATCCAACAGCGTGAGCTCAGTGAAAGGTTAGTGCTGGTGACCTGTTGTGACGCTGGTTACATCACTGCCCTGACCTGAGTGAAACAGCTGAGCCCAACCAGAATCACTACGGTGTCTGCTGCGCTGCAGTGGATAACGCGGTATCACTCTTTGGTGTAAACTCACCATTCAGACGTGATAAATTATTCAAATGATAACCACATATTGCTGTTGAGTGCAGTTATATTGAAGCATCTCTGAGGTAAACAAATGTCAGACAGTGAGTGAACAATAACCCACAGCTACATTAGTCCCAAGAGAACTTAACAGAAATCAATGCCGCTAATGCATCAATTCTTAAAATCCCCGTCCACTCAAACATCTGTTTCGCTTATTGTTACTTCACTTGCATGTCTGAGCTTCCCAGTGCAGATTTATGTACCTAGAGAACAGGTCTCATATTCAGAACCACAGAAAGCCAAAACAAGGCCCTTGAAGGGAGAGTTCACCCCAAAAATTAAAAATACATATTTTTCCTCTTACCTTCAGTGCTATTTGTTAATCTAGATTTTTTTGGTGTGAGTCATCGAGAGTTGGAGATATCGGCCGTAGAGATGTCCGCCTTCTCTGAAATACAATGTAACTAAATGGCACTCAGCCTGTGGTGCTCAAAGTGCTAAAAATAAACATTTGAAAAACGCAACAGCGATGTCTCTTTGCAGAAATCATAACCCAGTTACTCAAGATAATCCACAGACTTTGTTGCAAGCAGTTTTATGCAGGAACTATTTTCTCACTACACCCACCAAACGAATCACCACACAGAAGGTAGTGTGTATGTACTCATGGACGAGAGGCTCCAGATGTAAAAACAAACAGCGTCCTCTTCATCTTAGCTGTAATGTCAGCTAGCTCAGTGTTGCGCAGTGAGCTAGCAGTAGATGCACACTTCCCTCTGAACAGTGATATTGATGACAGATGTAGTTTGGTAAAAGTAAATAGTTCCAACATGAAATTGCTCACAACGTGGTCTATGAATTATCTTGAGTAACCGGGTCATGACTTCTGGAGAGAGATATTGCTGTTGAGTTTTTCAAATGTATTTTTTGACGCTTTGAGCACCACAAGCCGAGTGCCATCTAGTTCATCACAGACAGGACAGACGTCTGTACAGCCGATATTTCCAACACTCACCAAAATAATCTAGACTGATGTACAGCACTACAGGTGGAAGGAAAAATATGTATTTTTGACTTTAGCATGTGGTAGTTTGGAAGCCAATGATGGTTCAATATGTGATGTGAAACCTCCGATAGCCACACACCAACACTAAGAACCAACTTTTCAGTGAAGCAGGAGGCATCTTGTGTCCTGCAGTTGAATACTTTACTGAATATTAATAGATGATGGCTTTCTTAATAAGGGAGAAGGAATAGATGCAATTTTAACACATTAACTGAACTATTTCTGCAAAAACAGGCACAAATTATGAAAAAAAGAGTACTTTTCTATAACATAAAACATGACTGGTGGGGTTCTTAAAAAATACAGGCTAGCACTGACACACTATTATTAAAATCTGATGCAGTCTTTATTGGGCTTTTGCTCCTCTGATGCCAACATGGAGACACATCAGGACAAAAGTGTGGAGACAGTTAAGCTGTGCTCTGACATTCATTACACACCCACTCACAAACATCCCCATGTGCAAATGTGTTTTGCCTCAGTCCTATTAGACTCATCCACATCTTTAAAAAGCTGTCTGTTTTCTTTGGCTTTCTTTTGATTACTTTGGGGGTTGTACACTTAATCGCGCTAGTTTTTACAATATTGTCTTCTCTGTCTCTTCCCCCTTCTTCTTCATCGTACGGTAAATCACTTTGTTATGAAAAGTGGGGTATGAGCATTTTAACTTCTTTACTTTTCATGCACACCATGCACATTTGGTTGGCAAAGTTTCAGTACAAACTTCAGGCTGATGAGAAAGTTGTTACATCTGAGCATCGATAGATTCAAACCATCGCTCATCTGTCCAAACTAGGCCAAACAAGGCTCTGAGGACTGGTTATGATTTGGGCCACAGTTCTCGGCGGTGCTGGGAGCTGAAAATGTGTCACTACAGGGACGGGAAAAAACAAGGCGGCAGCAGAATGTTCACAGCCGCAGGTCTTGCTGAACTAAGACATGTTGCCGTCCTGTGTCTCTCCAACATTTCACGCTCACTCTGAGAGTAACGAGTCACGTGCAGCTCTACTTGGCGCTCGCTGTTGGATCAATGGGCGTGATTCAGAGGTCTGTCTTTTGATCTGTATCTCTCTAGGTTTTTCTGTCTGTTGGGCAGCCACTCAGAGACTCAGAGTACCGTTCATGGAGTAGCAGCCGTTAAAAGCATTCATTAGGAGCTGGAGTAGACCTCTGACTGGAATTTCTCAGTCTTTATGACGGGAGGCCGCCAGACCACACTGAGGACAGGAGACAGGCCAGAACGTGGATACATGAAGTCGCACACAAAGAATAATTACTGACAGACATATCCATATGAAAACATCACTGTTATGACTGTCAAGAAAAGCAAGTCGACTGCCTGTAATTTGTTATAATTTGCTAAAAAAGGTGTTTCTTCAGTGAAGCTGAAACAAGTAGTCAGTTAGCTGATAAACAGAAACCTAACTGGCAGTTATTGACAATTTATCAAGTCGACTAAGAGCCAAAAAAACCTTATTTCCAGCCTCTCAAATCTGAGGATTTGCTGCTTTCCTTTGGCTTATATGGCAGTAAACCAAATATCTTTAGTTTTCAGACTTCTGGTCAGACAAAACGAGACATTTGGAGACATCAATTTGGGCTTTAGGAAAGTGCGATGGGCCTTATTGACTTTATTCTGGCATTTTATAGATCAAGAGAAAAACTGTTTCAGTCATTTTTCAAGTGTTCCTTGTTTTCAGCTCCTCAATTGTGAGGATTTACTGCTTTTCCTCATCTAATGTGATAGAAAACTAAACATCTTTTGGTTTTGGACTTTTGGTTGGACATAACATGTAATTTTAGGACATCTTGGGCTTTAGGAAAGGGTGGTGAGCAATAATCAACATATTGATCTTATATTTAAGACACTTAAATCACATCTTTTTAAGACCTTTTCAAGATAACTTTTAACCAAATATAAGACTGTTTTTTTGATAAATCATCTTTTTCTGACTAAAGCATTACAGGTGAGTATAAAGGTTAAGTTGTATATATGTAGAGCTGTACACAGGTAGAGGTTTTATGTAAGAATATGGTTATTTGAGTGAAATAGGTTAATGTACATCTTCAAGTATGCAAGTATGAAGTAAAAAGACAGTATGAGGTTCAATGGTAGGTTTAAAGACTTGTAACATAAAAAATGTGGACTTTCATGGAGAGAAGCTTGTCTCATTTTGACTAAAATAAATTAAAAGATGGATAAATTAAATTGGATCAAATGTGTTTGGTAATTGACCTTACAAATTCAAAATTAAGACTACTTAATGACTTTTAAAGTCTATTTGTAAAATTAAAATTTCAAGACTTTTAAAGGACCTGCACACATTGTGTAGAAGAAGCCATTTGACACTGTTTACTGTGTATAAAATGATAAATGCATCTGCATTTATTGACACTAAGTGTAAAGCACTATTGACCAGTTCTTACCTTATAATGTTTTGTATTTTTGGATTGTTTTTACAGGTGTGAATGAATGTTTGTATGTGGTGTGTTTGCAAACTTTTCCTTAAAAAAGCATTGAATTTCATTGCATTTTCTGACATCTTTGACTCAAGTCACAGCACAGAGTCCTTCAGCATCTGTTGATCTGCCATCAAACAGTGAAGGCTGACAGTAAAGATCTGTAGTCAGTGTTACATAACAGGTTTACCTCACACTCCAGCAGTGGGGGATCAGTGGCAATGGGCAAGCAACAGGTTAGATCAATGGCATTGTGACATGAGCAGTCATGTAGCCTATATGACCTCCAGGTAGAGATATGGAAAACAATGTAAACAAAAATACAGAAATGCAACCATTAAGCCTAAATAGTTTAAATCAGTTTGATAGTCCTAACTATGGGTATAAAGGGGACTATTTTGGTAAACATTTTTATTCAATTGCTTCTATTTGATGGGATAAAAAGAGAGGAAATACTGCAGTTTGTATTTATCTTCCTATTTAGTAGCTGAATTGCTTTTGTCTGACAGTGAGAGTCTGATCACAAGCTGTTGTTTACAAAATAGTCCCCCCGGTCCAACACGACATCAGTCCACATATTTACACATCCTCGATGATTATTTCAACAGTGTTTTCCACAGATTTAATCCAGAGATGCACGCGATAAGGAGGCGCCACCTACCCGAGCCGAAAGCCTTGGCCACGAGCCACGTCAGGCTGCATGATATTTTGGCCCTGGTGAAGTCGTAGTGATCGAAGCTCTTGATGGTGGGGACGATGAAGGTCCGTCTCATCCCTCTGTCATCTGCCGCATCTCCCATCTTCTGTCTCTCGGGATCCCGCTACACTGCAGCTGGAGGATCAGTCAGCCAGAGGAATTCCTCCTGACTGCGGATGACATCCCGTCCAGAGGAATTCAATGCAGCAAAATTTCCCCTTCTCCTGAAAAAAAAAAATGGAAAAAAACTTTGTGCGTGGCCTGGTTGCTGGAGAGCACGATGAGTTGGATCCTCGGTTACACCAGCACCATCCTCACTTAAATGTCTCAGTAATATCCTTAAACTCGGACAGCGCGGCGCAGTTTTTAGCAGCAGGATTTCTGAAGATTTCCTCCATTCCCAGACATTATCCTCCTCAGATTGTCCGACATAACGGAGCAGCTGTGCGGCAGAGGATGAGAGCTACAGTCCGACACCGGCGGACAGTTTCACTCAGGAACTACAGACATTGTTTGTTTTTCATGTTGTTCTTCTTTCTTTTTTCTAACAGTTTTCCTCTCTGCCTCTATCTTTCCGCGGCGTCTTCTCTGCGCTTTTCCTGCGGCACTGATAGGAGGAGAGAGCGCACTGCGCATGCGCGATCCACCCACCCAGTCTATTCAGTCCTGACAGGAGTCACCACAATGTAACACAAACCAAGGTGGAGTTAACTGGCAGGATGGTCTCCAACAAAAGCTCAGATGTTGTTTAAATGTGGAAAGAAATACTTTTTTTTGGTTGTAATTCTTCATACATAGCCTGTATATAACAGTATGATTTGCAAATCTACTGACCCTCATAAAATAATTCGTAGAAAAGAAAAAAAGGAGTCATAGATACGTTTATTCTGCTTTTCCATCACTAGAAATGTGGAAATCATTAAAAAAAAACCCATTATCTTCTCTTAACCCTTTCAAACCTGGACATGACGATGGACATCAGTTTTTCATTTGTTGTATTCAGACACCTCTCAGAAGAAGGCTTTGAAAACTGAGCAAAAAGGTTTAATTCCCTTCAAAAACATGGAAGAAGGCAATGAGTAAATTTCAAGAAATTGGCAGAAGGTGACAAGAAAATAGGCAGTTTTTTTTTAGAGAGAGAGAGATTGATTTGATTTTTTTTTAAAGGGAAAATGTCCGAAAACTATATTTATGATTATTAGAATTATCTAAGCACTTTTTACAGGTACTTTTCTAGTTTGTTTTTTGCTTTTTTTTACTCTAATTTTCTGGTATTTTTCTTGTATTTTTTTTTAACTAATTTACTGTAAATCATGGGGTCATTTCTTGTAAAGTTGCTCATAGCCTTCCTCTTATATTCTTTTAAAGAAAAAGAGCCAATTTGCTCAGGTTCCAAAGGGTGAACAGAACAATTGATTGCATTACAGATTACAAGAAGGCAGACCTAAGTTTATATCAAACATTTATCTTCTACAAAGGAGATAAACTTGGGTTCTTGGCCAAAAGCCATGTTTACATCCTACATGTATCTCTTACATAGGAGATAAACCTAGGTTGTTGGCTAAACTTGGTTGGTTTCAGCCAACATTGCCTTCAATAAACAAACAGACAAACAAACAAACAAAAAACATCACCTTTGCCAGGGCCTCTGTACAGACAGCACATCAGGTTTTGCCCAAAATTTTGGAGTTTTTGTTTGTTTGACTGTTTTGTATCGTCTTATTATGTGAATTATTTTACAGTGAAAACAGGCACAGAAAAAAGTCAGAAGTGTCTGAAATACAGGACTTAGCTAAAATGTCCTAATTAGGTGCCGGTATTCGTTTGGTTTAATTTATTTTCACATACACACATATATGTTTATGTACTGTATTAAATTGAGTATATGTTGTAAACGATTTTAAAGTAATCAGTTTTAGGCAACACGGCCTCCGTACTTTTTTGAAAGTGGTTTTGTATAAAAAGACAGTAATTTTCAGAAAAGTTTAAACGCTGTACAGGGGAGGTTGGAAGGCATAAACAGATAATGAAGATACCGCCTATATTAATAATCAGTAAAAAAGGAAATGATTTTTTAAAAAAAACAAAAAACAAAGATTTCAAAGTTTCAAGACTAAAGCAGTAATACAAAATTGATAGAATTTTTTTTTACAAGTTGAGGTGCATTACAATGAAATCCATGAAGTGTTAGACATATTTATCAGCTTTTTGTTAATTTATTTTCTTGATTATGTATCATTTTAAATTATTTTCTACTTTTTGATGCCTGGTATGCAATGCAAACAGAAGTTGTTGTTTGTTGTTTATGAGACTGTAGTCCAGTGATCTCAATGCAAAGCCCATGAGCCAAATCTGGCCCAGGATAGGATGCTGCATGGATAAACAGCATCAAAATAGAGCTTGTTCTTGAAAAAATCGCCAGGGGAGAATCCCTGGATTCCCCGACTGCTGCGACTGGCTGTAAAATGCATAAATTATCTGTGCTCTACAGTGTCAATCCTTGTGTCAGTTTTCTTAGTTGCCAAGTCTGTTGTTTTAAAAAAATAAATAAATTCATAGAAAGATGGGTAATGGGCATTTTTATTAGCTATGTTTGTTAGTTATCAGTTTCAAAAATGGCCCCCAGGTAATTCAAGTTGAGTATCCTTGCTGCCTTTTACACCACTAAACATCAAAATCAGAAATGTACTTGAAAAGAAGCAGGAACTAGATACAAATGCATTTAGGCTAAATTAGGTCACACAAACAAGAGTAAGCGACGACTGACATACAAAAACACAGTAAACTTTTGTGCCTAACCCCTAAAACTGTGGTTACTAGTAAATCATCATTATTATCTTATTTTAGTAGTTTCTTTAACCTGACTAGAAAGTTTGACTGCAGAGTGTTGATCAATAATTGAACATGTTCCATTGCCATATTGCTACATTTGCTCAATAAAATATTTGAATACTTATTACACCGCTGATGAAAGGCAAAATAAGCAGTTACAGCAGAGATTGAGTAGAAAACAAATGTTCACACACACATACGCGTTACACAGTACCAGTCATGAAGAGACTCCGGTTGTCATTATAGCGTCTTTCTCAATATGGATGGGTCTACAAAATAAAAATGTAATGATTAAGCAGCTTCAAAGGTTACAAGTGCATCAGAAAACAATACACAAGGAATGAAATACCTGATAAAAAATATTTGTAGAAATGAACATTATAAGAGGAAATAAAAGACAATAATCAACAACAATGTAAAAAAAATAAAAAATACAGAAAGAATGATTAACATTCAGTCCAAACTATTAAGAGCAGCCTGTCTGTGCATCTCAGGGTACAGTTTGGCTTATGAGCAAAAAAAAGTCAGAGAAACATGGTTTTGGGTTTAACTTGCAGTAGGTCCAAGTTAAGCACAAACCTTAGCTGATCAGTAACACAGTTGATATATGTTTTATTATTTCCTGGTAAATCAATGATTTTTTGTCTGTCTGACATTTTGGTGACATTTGCTGCTGTTGTCCTCAATAACTACAAACATGAGAGAGAGTCACAGAGACAGGAAGATGATGAGATGATATAAAGGTCGAGGTCAGAAAAATGATAACATTTCAAGTTAAATCTGTAAATAATTATTATTTTCATTTTCCACTAATCTGTCAGTTATATTCTTCTATTAATTTTTGTGTCAGTAAAATGACAGAAAAAAAGTGAAACATGCCCTGCATAGTTTCTGGTGTCTTAAAATGGTAATTTATCCAACTAAGAGTCCAAAAGTTCATTATATGACACAGAGAGTCATCAACCTTTCACATTTAGCATGAAAGCAGCAAATGTTTGTCTTTTTTCCTTAAAAAATAACACTTAAAAAAGATCAAGTTCCCAATTGAACACCAAAACCAAAGTTTTACAGTTCCTATTACCATCACACAGTGATTTAAATCTGCACACACACAACACACACACACACACGCCTGAATTATATAGAAAGAATTACAATTAAGATCCTATTTAACCTTGTTTAGCTCACATTTCAGAGCAATTATGCTATTGGATGACACTGCACTTCAAAGAACTTGTGAAGAGCAGTAGGGAGCAGAGGGGAGCAGTGAGTGAGTGAATAACAACATCGCTCCCTAGTGTCAACGGTGGGTTCATACAGCTGTTCAGAGCACACATCACAAGTGGGTCAATAGATGGCAGTCATCAGCTAAACATTCATCCAAGGCCCTCATTCTGCTCAACGGACTCTTTTCAGAGCGTTCTCTAAAATCTTTAAAGTGGCACTTAATTGCTCTTTTGACAGTTTTATTGAATTTTGTATCACCAAGAGGTGTAAATAAAACGAAACTATCAGCAGTGAATATGGGACAGTGGTCATAACAGTTTAGTGTTCGGACAAGAAACATGGTTATTCTCCCATTTTCTACAATTGACTCCAAAAAATGTCTTTTTTTTTCATTGTTAAGGTTACTGCTCCTCCTCTTTGTGAGGTGAATCATCTGTACCTGGACCTGCACCTACAGTCATTTGAGAGTCATTACCAATCATAATGTACTGAGCATTTTCGATGTGAATATTTGGTTGTTGTTGCAACTGAAGCCTGCCGTCACCACCGTCCTGTGCTGATGGGGTGATAATAAGTTTCTGTTGCATTAAAAGGCTTATCTTCTCTTTCTCCAGCAACTCTGCTGCTGTGCACTCTGTGATCAACTGCTTGTGGTACTGGTTTACATTCTTTAGTCTCTCCTGTCTCTCTATCTGCATTTTCACTTTCTGCTGTGCGGTCCAGATTTTCCTCTGGTTTTTAATCTTCGCCGGTGACAGCGTTTTTTGTATTTTCCTCCCGAAGCTCTTGTCCTCCACAAGTGGAATTATCGTCTGCAAGACCATAGGGAGACTCTGTTTGGGCATGCAGTTCTCCCGTGGCAGCAGTGGGATAACAGTGTTGTGCTTGTATTTCTTGTTTATGGAGTTGATAAGGGCCGAGTCTGTCTCCATCTCCAGCATGCGAGTGTTGAAGTTGCGGGTGAGCAGCAGGAGAGTGAAGGCCGAGTTGCTGATAGCATCCTCAATACTCCTGAGGGTGCTCTTTCCAGGGATCTCAAAGTCCCCAGAATAAGTTGCACCTTCATCAATGCCAACATACGATTCCAGTTTCTCCCTCATGCTCTCAGCCGCATCTACATCCTCTGGTGCATGCAAGATAACAAATGCATAAAATCTTGCCTCGTCTTCCTCATAAGCGTCTTTACTTTCCTGCGATTCCTCTGGAACAGGCATCTTGGGTAGAAAAAAGTTTGTAGCAGTGGGTAGTGCAAAGTTTGGGTCAGTGGTTGGCTTGGTGGTTTGGTTAAGAGTCTCATTCTGAGCGATAAAGCTGTCCGACTTACTGCTCTCTGCGGCTAATGATTCATCCCTCTTTGAGTGTTTATTTGCTTCGGGGTCATTGGGTTTAGGCTGAGATTTGTTAAACTGCCCAGGCATACTTTTTGCTTCACATTCACCTAAAGCAAGGACATTTTGTTTGGATTCTGGAGTTATTTTGGTGTCTTGAAACAAGGCTGTTGCAGGGATACTTATCTCCAGATGAGTGGGGTATGAGGGCATTGAAGAGGTCGTCTGCAGGGGGCTGGGCAGACTGTGAGTTCTCTCTGGCTGATCCTGAGACAGGGTAACTTTTAAAGATGTGTTTCCTTCATCCAGGCTGCTAAGAGGATCATGGTAAGACCCCGTCTTGAGATCCTTTGACGAGATCATCCACTCCGCAAACTCAGGCCCACAGACAACTTTAGCTTCCTCTCGGAGTTGATCCAGATCTTCACAACTGCGTGTTCTTTCACTGCAGAGGGCTCTCTTATATGCCAGGTTTCTAAGACGTTCATCACACAGTCTTTGTTCTGACAACACCTTAAAAACACGAGCCAGTGCTGACAAAGAGTCTCCCGTAAGCTCTTGACCACAATGAATGACAAAATCAGCTAATTTGCCTCCACTCCTCTGCCACGTTTCTGCTAGATGTTTAGCGAGGTAGTTGTTCTTCAGCATCTGGAGTTTGTCCAGGGCCCGCTCCTCTTTCTCGAGTACAATCAGACACATGGCGTGGACGATATTATCTTCAGGTGACTCACCCAGCTGGAATGTCAGGCTCAGCAGTTGCTGCAGAGGTGCTTTAACTAGTATGTCGAGGACATCTCTCAGTCCTGTCCCCTGGTTTTCTTGTCCCTCTTGACTCATTTTTAGTCTTATGTACAACCTCCAGCCTTTAACAGAAGCTGACAGGGTCACAGGTGGTTTTCAGACATATTCTTCTTTATTTCCTCAAAAACTTAGGTGCACAATATCATAGACATTCTTGTTTCTGTAAAGAGAACAAATCATAAACATCAGGTATGAGGCAGTCAGCATTTGCAGCCACAGGTCTTTGGTACTGACTGCATGCGAAAAAGTGGCAGACACTTAAACAATATTAAACTCTGTCATTACTTACCGGCATGGAGCTCAGAGCATTGTATTGAGTCTGAATGTTTCCACTTCAAATAAGGAAGTCAAGAAACGTGTCTCTTTCCTAGATCAGTTCAACCAGTAGAAAACTTTGCTCTGAACAGGAAGCTTCTGCTGCACAGTTCATTAGTCCAGAGTTCATCTGCAGATCAACGCAGTTGAGTCTTCTCAAACTTTTGATCTAAAGTTTATGAGTGAACATACCTGTGTCCGTTGTAGGCCTCTGCCATTTTGAAAGTTTTACAGAACATACTGATGATGTCACAAGTTGTGAACTAGGGGAGCTCATGAGGGACAAAAGACAGAAATTGGAAGAAGGTAAAACATAACTCTCCAAATAATAAAACAAGTTCCTCCGTCATCAATAAATGCAAAAACAAACATTCACCTGAACTGCTGCTCACTTCTTTAACATTGTGACAGTTTGTCAACTTTTTTATACTTTAAATTCTCACAACATTGCAGATCTTTTGAGAAAAAACAGACACTTGTGATGAGTGTGGAAGTCTTCAGCTCCTTGTGCACAATGGGCTCAGAGGAGAGAAGAATTCTGGCTTTTCTCCCCCCTCTCTGCTGAGAGGCAAGTATATTTTTATCCACAGAGGAAACCTCCAACCCTGTATTTACCAGGGGTGGGGTCACACCAGGCAGAGTGCAAGCCTGCGTCAAATCCCTCAATACAGTGCAGACAGAGAGCCTCTCTGTTCTTAGTGCTGTGTGCAGTGTGATATGTTTACTGTATGACCACTTCTGAGGGATTACAGTAACTTCATAGGAAGTGAGGTTTCTATGTATATTGTGGCATTGGTATGTATGCATCTTTACAGAATAAAGAATTCAGTTGAGCACATGCAACCACGACCACAGCTCTGTTGTTTTAAGCATTAACCTTCTTTAGCCAACGAGACACCAGCAAAGGGACTGTATGGAAATTATTAGGGCACAAGGGGGGTGGAGGAGGGTTAGAAAATAAAGATGGTTTTCTTTAGGTTATAAAGACGGTAGTTTGACTTGTCTGAGACTTATTTTTGAATAACTATATCATGGGGTGAAGTTACTGGGGTTTGGTTGTACAATATGACCGGGATTTGGGTTTGATAGCATTTTATCAAACCCCTTAAAGGTCCAGTGTTTAGGATTTTGGGAGATATAAAACAGTGTATAATAGTCACAACTATGTTTTTATTAGTTTATAATCATGTTACAATAAAAATTAATGTTTGTTTTATTACCTTAGAATGAGTCATTTACGTACAGCAGGTCCTCATCCAGAGTCCAGCATGTTGTTTCTGTAACACTGGCTCCAGACAGTGCCATTTGCATTTTTGTGTTTTCGCTTCTGCCACTGTATTTCTCCCACAGTTTGTGAACTCTGAATGAAAATAACAAAAATTTTGACAGTTTCTTTATTGTAGTTCTAAAGTTTATCAGTGCTACAAAATATGCTATTATTTAATAAAAATGCTATGTAAAAGTACTGAATAATCACAAGTAACCCACTGCTGCCACCTTGTGGTAAAACATTAATGAGAGCTCATTTAGACCTACTTATAGTGTTGATGGACTTATTTTGACGTATGATGCTGTTTTACCTTCACTGCAAGCATTGTAAGGCTCAAATATGTTTTGCGGCTCAAGACAGACTTCTTCGTTCTTTTTTCTTTTTTAAAATTTTTTTCACCAAATATGGCTCTTTTAATAGTAAAGGTTCCCAACCTCTGCAGTAGACCAGGTTGGCCCAAATTTTTTACCTTGGAGGACCAAAAATATAAGTTAATGGTGGACCACAGGCCTAAAACAAACACTTATTATGTAGTATTGTAAAGATTCAAAGTGGTTCTGTGATCCCATTTGGGAATGAAATCATCACCTATTTTAGCAGGTTTTCCTGTGTTTAAAAAAATCAGCATATATCTTCACTAATTTTGGTAAATAAGAGGTATTATTGAATTTTTTCTAAGTAGTTTAGGTGGTGGGAATGAATATATCTCTTAGTTTAAAGAAAAAAAACATGTTTTTTTTAAACATATCTAAACCACAGTGATTCCTCTGTGCTGAAAGGGTGAGGAGCTTTCACTACATATTTTGTCACTGCTCTGTGACATTCACTAACTGTCCTGACTCATGTTTCCTTTTGCTGCAAGGGAAAACAGCGGTTGCTCCTCGCTGGGGGGCTGTGCTACATCCGCAGAAGCCATAGAAGCACCAGTGAAACATCAAAATAATATCAATTCTTCTTTATCATTCAGCAGATATAAACTAAGTAGATTCCTGATTTTTCTGCAGGTGCAATGCACTTACCCGAAGGCAAAATGGTTGTTGCAATGCTATAGGTCAAAGAATTTAATGGGTCAGAGAATACAGTGTAACACTGGCACTTGTCCTTCTCAGGTTATCAAAAATGTAACAAGCATAATGGACCATAAATAAATATTTTAGCAACTCATTGCCCCCCCACCCCCCACCCCATTGTTGTGAGTGCCCTCCACCAAATATTACACTGAGTAGTTATTTCGTTGACTTTGGTGAAATATGTCCACACGATTAAGTCAAGGCCATGTGCTATATTTAGTCAGTCAGTCTAGTTAACAACTGTGTTTCTGAGCTAATATAAATTTCATTTTTTTGCAGATGCCTTTGTGGTTAGAAATGAAAAAAGCGATGAGATTGTGAAAGAGAGAACTGTTAAGGGATTCCTTGGCATGTGAGCTTAAAGGGACATTTCAATACAAAATTAAGAAAAAAAATTTTCCTCTCACCTGTTTTGCTATTTATCAATCTAGAAGAAGCTTGTGCTCATGACAGCGTGAGATGTAAGCATTAATGGCGTCCTCCTCGACAGAGCTCTAACATTAGCTAATGCATTGATGCAAGGTAAGCTAGCTGTAGATGCACGCTTCCTTCTGCGCGGTGATACAGTTTGAGGGTGTAGTTCAGTTGACTGATTCTGATACTGCTTAAAACAAGATCTGTGAATTATCTTAAGTAACTGAATCGTGATTTCTGGAAAAGAGACATCATTTTCTAAATGTTTTATCAAAAAAAGGCACATTTTGTTGAAAGACATCTTATTCTTTTTTTTTTGAGAGACAGCAGACATCCCTGTGCCTGATGTCTTCAATTTCCGGCAACTCACACAAAAACAATTAAGACTGATAAAAATTGCTACAGGTAGGAGAAAAAAATATGTATTTTTGATTTTAGGGTGAACTGTCCATTTAACTTGAGAATGGGTCCAAAAAAAAAAAAAGTGAAAAGTAAAATTTAGCAACCACAGTTACATTTGTACGGTCTGGAACAAGCCATGATGTGCACATGAATTTTCCTCTCACACAATACATGCCTCGGTATACCTCCCTAACATATACACATGCAAACAGATGCATACATAATCTGTCCCTAACATGAAAGTACTTGCATACAAAAACAACACACACACGCACACACATTCACACAGCCTCAGGATCATCCTCAGTCAGTTACATAACGGACTGTCAAACGTCCATCTTTATTGAGGTCAGTTCTTTAAACGAGAATCACACTCTCCCAGCAGCTGTGTTAGTCAGCCTGGCGGTAAATTTGCCTTCACCTTCGGGCAAACATATAGTAAGAGGCTCTGTCAGTTTGGCAAATCTTGACTTTGGACAGCTACGGTAATGGTGTTTGGAGCAAATGCATTCTGACCTCCGCTTGTTGTTTTAAGTGGAAATAGTCAACACAAACAAATGCAACTTAACATGGTTTATTACCATAAACTGAAATGCACAGATGTGTGTGTTTGTGTATTTGTGCGTGTGGTTTCTGGCCGTGGGAGAGAGCCCTGTGGGAGACACAGAGGGGTCACATATAAGAGGCTTTAGGGCAGACAAGTGAAAAGGAGGCCCTTTCTTGGACAGAGACTACGGATTAGGATGAAAGACGTATGAGTGGGGGATGCTCTCTCTTTTTTATCTGTCTCACAGGCTTGCTTCATCTCTCTCCCACATTCTGCACGATATCTATTCAGAAAAAAATGAGCAAGACATAAAGAAGACGATACCAAGACAGACACAGTGGAAGATGCAGAGATCGAGATACAATGCCATATTGATAAAACAGTGAGATAGGGGCAGAGCAAAATTGAGACCTTGACAGATCGATAGCCTCTTTAGAATTCAGTTTGTGAGAGGCCGAGAGAGGCCACGCAACGCGCTGCTCTTTTCCCAGCCACTTGATTCGTCACACATGCTAAGAGAATTTAACACACTTGCTTCTGGCAGGCAAATATATGCTCCTCGCACATGTACATGTGAAGACATACGTAGATACAAGGCCATGCACTCATTCAACGGGTGTCCACGCCCATGGTTTGGCCCCTTTTGAAACACTGAATGAAACACCTGCACTTCAGCCATGGCTGCACTCGTTTTCCTGCATTCTCTGCTGAGAAAATACAAAGCAGCATAAAGCTTTAAAATCTTACGCAATAGTACGTTTTGTTCCATTTATTTTATATATTTGGATGGTTGCAGCTTTTGGTACATACATTGAGTCAAGCTCAGTCCATGCGTGTGCTGTGTATCAAAGCAAAAATAACCCTGGCTATCACACACGGAGGCTAGTTTATGTTGTTGACAAAACGGGTCAACAGATCTGAGTTAATGTGACAGTTAACTAGCATTAATTCAGGAGCAAAGGTAAATGAAGCGGGCCTGCGGACACGACAGGGGAGTGCAGTGGGGATGGGAAGACGTGTGTACTGTACCACACTGGACCATGCTTGGGTGAGCATGTAGGCCATGCCAACAACAATGCATAATACAGCCTCTGGTGATGGGGGATGGATACACACACAACGCCCCCCACCTCACACACACATAGACATACACTGGCGTAAACACACACACTAGCTCACACGCATGCACGGACATTGACGGTGATGGGGCATGGAGCAGTTTATGCTCATATCAAGAGAAAGTCTTTGATCAGTGTGACAGGAAGGGCACTCGCCCCAAAGGAATTAGCTAACTCTTGCCTTGCAAAAGCACATCCACAATAAATCAGGCGTGTTTGCATTTGCAACAGAGGAGGAGAGAGAATGCCTGATATTTAGCTTCATTAATATGCTAAATGTATGAATATGATTTGTTCCGGTTCAGCGTCCAGAGTAGCATGTCCAAGAGTGGCTTGATGACCATAAAAAGAAGAATGTGCAAAAATTCAGGTTGCGTGTATAATCCTCTCAGTTTAATAGGTTGTTAAGCTGCACAAGCAATTTGCATATGGCTTTTAAAACACGCGCAACTGCTAGTTTTATTTCTCCTGTAAATATATAAAAATTACACAGTGTTTCTGACATGAGGACTGGATTTAACATTTCATTTATTTCTGCCTTTGGTTTTGAAAGTTATTGTGCTTCATCACGAATACAATTGAGATACGTGATCATGACACCTGAGCTGTTCAACATCCTTTCTGTTCTGTAGTCCTCACAGCCTGATATACTTCGAGGTATTATATAAATATTTAGTTGATAATGTAGCTATATTTTTTATTTAACTATTATTTCATTAAAGGAATAATATGACTTTTTTTTTTAAAATAAATGTATTTCCTTTCTTGCTAATATTACTTAGATGAGAGGACTGATACTACTCTCATATCTGCCTCTTTTAAGGAATACCTCAGCCAAAAAAAGATCATTTGTTAATTAATAAGCCATGCAATATTACCTTGAAAACTTAGAAAATGCTTTTTTGATTTTAAGAGAACCTAGATAACTTCCACTTTCAGTTTAGTTTTAAATAGTAAATTTTTTTTAATCAAAAATGCATGTGTTGGGAAAGTACTGAACCTACAGCTGGACAGGTGAGCCTTGGATTATGCTGCATGAGTTGTGTGAGAATTTGTAAACCGGATGTTTCTATATAGTTTTGCTGTTGTTAAACATGGTCCCCACTTAATTTTCTATGGAGCCCTGGGAGAGAAGCAGAGTTTACTTTTCGAATTCAACGTAACACAGCATGACTAAATATGGTCATTTTACTGGTGGAGTATTCCTTTAATGATGAGGCATTTATGGGTGCAGCATTAGCGTCAAAGAAAAATTAGAGGCAACAGAGTATATCACATCCTATGTACCCTATCGTACCCTATTGTATCGTAATTAGTAAACATTAGATGCGCGAGTAGTTGGTTTTTCTGTTAGCTTTGGACTAAGCCAGGCTAGCTTTTGGTGAACTGAGGATAGAGCTTTTCAAATAGCTGGTAACCAACTAAAACTTCTGCTGTGTATCAAGCATATGGGAAACTACGGTAGCCGACATAAAAATGCAAATGGCCTTATCAAGAGCTAGTGTTTGATTTGTTTGTTCTTGGCTTGTGTAGAAACAACATGGCAGACTCTGTGGAAGAAGACAAAACACAGAGATTATTTTTTAGGTGATAATAAACTCATGTAAACATATATACTATATGATATCATATTCCATTTCTGCCAGTAGATTCCTCCTAAATTATTCACTCTGGACCTTAAAGTGCAAATTGGATTGGATCTTTGGCCAGTGAGAAAGGTTGCGAAAGGTTTTTAAAGTCATCCACTCATTCATAGATTTGTGAAAAAAAGAAGTTGCAGAACAGGAGCATAGCGTAGAAGAGTGGAGGAGAGGAATTAAAATCAGCATTGTATCAGAAATGAACAGAACTAAAAGAATAAATGGACCCAATCTGGCGGCACTTGCCGTTAGAATAGCTGTCTGTCCAAAAGCCTGTGCCCAATCCCCCATGTCACTTTTGTCCCTCTCCAAACCCTGCGGATGCTCCGCTTGTATAGCAGATGCACATAACCAAAGGATGTGAGGCATGAAAGCAATGGGAAATTCATTACATATTCCTACCCCCCTCCGTTCACCATAATCACCACAATTAGCAGACATCTGCAGTGACTCCAAAGCTGGGAGTGTATTCAGGCAATCAGAGCAGCTTCACCGACAGCACTGACTGCAGCCCCCTCTGTGATGGGCCTCATCCTGAAGGGAAGCATTCCATTAGAAACTCAGTGATTAATTGAGACGGAGAATTTGCTCCTGGCATCGAGCAAGAATGAAACCCAACAGGAGGCTTCCATGATGGCAGAGTTGTACGCGGGGTTGGTGGAGGTGGTCCGGAGTTGCCGGGGACTGTGCCATACTGTTGATGATGTGAGATAAGGCGCTCACAATGTGGTTTCGCAGTTAGCTGTATGATAACAGTTACCAGAAAACAGTCATATGTAGATTTTTTGACCCATTAAGTAAACAAAACCTGTGTGTGTCTAATGATAACCAAGCTTTTATAGCTACTCATGTTTGGAGGCAAAAAAAAAAAAAAAAAAAGCGATGGTGGTGATTGTTGTTGCTAATATCCTCGGTTTTCTTTCAGAAAAACACTTCATATCTGGATTCCCAAATTACCCAAAGCACAATAGCCCTGTATGGTGGGCATGTGCACATTGTTTAGTTCGCAGATAAACCAGATGCACAAAGGGAACTGGATGCGGTATTGAGGCCCTGACCCTGTTCACTCCTATGAAAGTTGCTTAATGGCGCATGAAGCCAAAACTGTTCAACTGACACGTAAAAAAATTATTTGAATGATTTGCACTGCTTCTGCATAGTGCCTGAGCAGGCACACCAGAAACACTTGGCTGAACTGGCTACTTCTGGTTTATATGTAAATCAATGGGAAATGTACTTTTGGGTCCAATGCATGGATATAAGAGACCTGGGAGCAAAGTTGGACCCCGTTCATTCCTGTAAAAGTTGCTCAGTGGCGCATGAAGCCAAAAACATTCAATTGGCATGTCAAAAATTGTATGATTCCACCGCTTCTGCATCACTGGGCCCACAGAGCAAGCTCACAAGAGCCACTGGCTGAACTGGATACCTCCAGTTTAGCCCTCCGCTAACTTGAATGGGATAAAATTATTTAATTGTTCAGCTCTTCTGGACTTTCCAAATATTGCTGGACTGAATGCCTCAAATCCCGGTAGTTAAACGACTCATTTTGTGGGGATTGTGACGCTCAAAAAATTAATTGATATACCAATGCCTCTTTCACAAATTAAGGCTATGGGAAATGTCTGTTGGTGTCCAATGGCATCATGTGATGGGCTTAAAATTTGTAATTCCACTGTTTGGCTACTATAAAAATCGACTACAAAGCCCAGCACACTTTGTAAGGTTTAACTGCTGAAACTTTTAAAGAAAAATACTTTTAGTGGACATAGCCACCATGACATCATCATCTATTGGTTTGTAATCTAGGGGAGAGTTGCCATACTCTTCACTCCTCTACTCAGGGATATTTTTTTATCTGCATGTGTAATATTTTTAGGCAAACAACCCATATGTTCCTGCTAACATAAGCTAACATAGGAATGAATTAAACCAAAAGTGAACATAACAAAGTCAACAACCAGCTTTAAACAAATTGTTTACATGGCAAATCAACAAAATTTCTGTCATGCAACTGTTTTAACGTTGTTTTCATAGCAATCATCCGATCAGATAATTTCTAAAACATAATAATATTGTTTAAACTTACCAGATATTGCAGTTAAAAAATGTAACATTTTACAAAAGAGCTGCTGGACTCATCTGGGCTTTGGTGTTCCTTACAGTCCAGAACTAGCATGCATGATGTGAAAACTATACTGTGATGAAGAACAGATACATGAAGACAACATGTTTTTGGAGTTGAGCTCCACAATATACAAACACAAATTTAGCTAAACTAACTGCCTGGTGGTTTTAGCTTTATGTTTACTGTAAGAGTCTTACTCATACTCGGCCCACTCTCAACATGAAACGGAATAAAAATATTTCTCAAAATGTGAAAATATTCCTTTAAAGTGTGTGACTGGATAATTCTCAGAAATGTTGAGTGGCCTACTGTACAGTATGTGCTCCATCTGTGGAGGATGACAGCATGTTAGACAGCTAATTACTGAAGCAGTTGGAGATGTCACTCTTACTAGGCACAGTGTGGGACAGCCATGGTTTTAAGCCTCAGCTTATTACGTTGTCATGGTAATCAACAGTAGCACATCGGACACTTTCCATTTGTGTTGAGTCCAGGGCTGGCTTGTGCCTAGATCACACACACACATATGGACCTGAGAGTAAATATGCACATCAATCTAGCTTACACAGACACGGCTGCACATTGCCTTATGCAAAAAATATAGACTGTTATGAGGTAAGCAGACAGACATGTTTGCAAAATAATAAAAACACATTTTGGATGCATGTGATTGATTGTGAGAAGATTTTGCAATTTACAACAAGTGAAAATTACAGAATGGTAGCCAAATTAGTTGCTTCAGGGATATCCTCACCATAGGTGAAATGACTCAGAGCTGATGAAATGGGAGCAAAAGCAGGAAAACACGAAAATGTGATGCGATGCACTTCATTACCTTACCCAAGGAAGTTTTTCAGCAGGATTAGAGAAAAACTGCTGGTTCGATTTTCATTGAACTTGATGGAAGGATATGGTATGGGCCAAGGATGAACCCATTAAATTTTGGAGGGGATCCAAAATAAGGGCTGAATACAAATTTTACACTTTCATTAACGTTGCAAGAGTAAGAGTGAGTTACACCTCTAGTTCACTTTTTGCATGACTTGGGTGGCAAAACTCTTAAAATATTTATCTGCAACCAAACATGGCTTTACAGCCTCGTTGTGGTGTGACTATAAAGTCATAAAACTATGGTGCAGTTTGTAGCAACTTAAGCTTTTATATGATGCAATGCAACGCGATGTGATGCAATAGGATGTGATACGATACGATACAACACGACACAATATGATGCGATATGATATGTCTGACTGCAATCATTGAACACTATCTGCAGTTGTACAGGTCTATCATTGTTGCTATATGGATCTGTGCATATAATCAGATATAAGTAACATCACTGTGTCCTGTCCAAAGAACATAAGCTTTTATCATAGAGAAGGGTCATTTTACATATATATACATATTTTCTCTTACACAGGTGATTGCTTTATACATTGAACTAATGCATCCAAATTAAGTAATCAAGTACCATCCTTAGTAATAATGCGGCTTTAAGTCCTTTAATACTTTATAACTTAAAAGCAATCATGTATGGAGTTTTAACGGTAAGTTAGTAAGAGGTAATCACTTTTCCCACTCTCTAGTCAGGCTTCAAGTCTGATATCATAAATAAATGATTAATAAATGGGTTCTCTGTGGTATATGGGAAGGAAAGAGCCCTAAAGAATAATCACCAGCCACCTATAGTTCATACTGATGGCTTATAACTGAAATAAAAGTTACAACTTACAGATCTGTTATAGAGTTTGCCTTGTCAGAAAGTGCTGCCAGAATCTTTAAACCCACAGAGAACCACGTGACTCCTCAATTAAAATGAAAATATGAATTTCAGCGAATATGGAATTATGAGGTTTTTCACATGATAGCAGTCACACACATGAAACTCCCACACGGTTAGATTTGTGAAAGAGCTGTGATTGAAGCTGCAGCTAAATTAAGAGGAAAGAGAGATTAGAAGCTTAAAGGAAATCAAGCCAAGGCTGTTGCTCTCGTTTGGATGTTTGAAATTAGACTGAATACCGAATAAATCTAGGTGCTATACTTCTGAGAGCATCATTCCCACCAGTTATGCAAATCAGCCTTCAAATCCGCACAATAATCAGATGATGTGCCGCTTTGTTGAGATTTGAGCGTGCTATTTTATCGGTTTAACGGAGACAAGAGCTCCCAGAGAAGAGCTAATTTGTGGTGGACGGCCTCTTGACTGTCGTAAAATTGTAGAGTCACAAAGAAATGGGTGTGATCCTCCACTTGGTGCTTCCTTCCTTCCAGTCCGAGGGGTCTGGGCCTAATAAAGGCCTGTGTGGTGCAGCACAGACAGACTGCCTTTCTTGCTGTGTGGAGAAATGTGTTCAATCACCATGGCTACCGGTCAGAGAAGAGCCCCCGCTGTGGTTATTAGGATTTCTCTGTCTGCTCACACACCGGCTCAGTATGCAGGTTAACAACTCGTAGTCTGTATTATGGATGTGAATCTGTGCGTATGCAGGAGGCCTGTGGGTCAAGGGGTGATTTAGCATTATAATCATCCCTCTATAGAAGGAGTGGTGGCATTTAAAACAAAAAAATTCAAATAATCATCTCTAGAAAACGCCCTAAAATGGACTTTCCCCTGGACTCCGCTGCCTCCCAATAGTAGCACTGATGTGAGAAGGGGAACATGAGAAAGCTTTGAGCAGTATTGATTCAGCTGAGTACTCTCGGCGCGAGTACCAGAGGATCTGAAGAGAGAATTATCCATGCACCATTTCCTCCCCTACTCCTGTGTGGAAAATTCTGCAGTTCCAGCTGTCTCGTAGCCTACATACAAGTCACATGCGCGCACAGACTTTCTTGAGGTTTGATGTTGCAAAATAATTGATTTATTTATAGTTGTTCCCTTCCATCTGGTTAGTCCGGCATATTTTATCTTGAAATAGGACAAAGCTGTCATGGTGTAAATCTTATAGTTTTCTCTGTCACATCATTTTTTCCTACATGAAATTGCCGTTATGGGGTTATTATAGTGATCCCAGAGCCTATATTAAGAACTCTGAGGTCATTATAAACACTAATAGCTACCACAGACACTCTGGGGTTAACATAAGTGCTCCAATTTGCCTGTTAGTCCACATGAGGACATTATTGGAAGCCATAAACCATGGTGGATAAACCCACCAATGAAATTTCTGAGACACAGGGTATTGTCTGCATATGCCGCTTTGCCCCCGAGTATCCTCCTCTTCCACTCCCCACCCGGTTTCTCCTGAATAATACACGACAGTCACCCCCTCTTTCTCCCCGCGTGCCCTCGCCGTCCAATGGCATGCGCGCATTTTATCAAGCTATCTCCTCTGAGCCAATCCTGGTCCTCCCGGTGATCCCTGTAAACCGGATGCCCTCCCTCCTGCATCTCAAACAGACGTAATCTGTGGATCAGAGAGGCAGACGCTCAGTCGGTGGAGAGTTGGGCTCGGACGGAAGTGATGCGAGAGAAAAATAGTAGCAGACTTGAAGAAATCGCATCGGCAGGACAGTGAATCCTGCTGGTTCACTAGCAGGAAATGTTGTAAGTATGCCATCACGTAAAATGCATAACCTAAAACTAGTGTTGCTTTTGTTAAATCCAGAATCTGTGCAAACTTTAGAGTAAATTGTGCTTTTTTTTATTAACTCTGTTAATTAATCGTAGAAAGTGTGAATATTCTGCTTATGCACATTGAATGAATGTGAAACTGTGACAGTGTGTGTTGGGTTGGCGCTCAGCAGTAATGAGGCGTCTCTAAAATGAGCGCATGTGAAACATGCCAGCGGACAGAAAAGCGTGTCTTTCATCGGTCATTTCATAAGAGCATCCGTGCGACTCGAGGAAAAATTCCGATTGCAGCCTTTTTCTGCACACTTCAACTTTTACACAGCGCCGCGAGACGCATCGATGGTACACAGTGTACAGATAAATGCTTGTTTCCGCCGCTTGGAAAGTTTTAACGCTATGTTTAAAGAGCCAGTGCGGCCCACAGGAATCCTGGTGGGAGCCTCCCAAACAATATAACTTTGATTCATTTCACTCTGCTGTTCCTATCGGGCCTGAAAGTCGGCGAACACTGATAAATGGTGGCTATTATTTTTCAGCTGAACAATGCGCACCGGCATTGTGTGGACCATCTGTCATTGTATCGACATTAACAGCAAACCTCCTGCCCCAAAGAATCCGAGTGAGACACCTGAAGAACAGAAAGCAGACAGCGATCATTCACTGCCGCCAGCCGTCTCTCGCCAAGCCGTGACTCATGATGAGATCCGTCGGGTGCGTAACGTGGCCAGAAAATGCACTAAAAAACAAACTAGTGTAATTAAAATGTCTCGTGATGAGACTCAGTGCAACATGGACGCATGACTTATGTTTTTTAATGCAGACAGAAATTGGAATAGTGCACTAGACTACTTGCGTGGTTTTTGCGCATCCTGAATTCTCGGAAACAGTCTGTGCGCATCTGACTTCCTCCCGGAATTTGGGCCTCAAGCACATGGCAAAAAACAGCCAGACTGCCATTTTCAGGGTGGGCACTCAGAGAGGATGCACTGACCAAATAAACAGCACGAGCGCTACAGTTTTGGCTCTACTCAGCTTTGACCCCCCAGGTAATTTAATGCAGCTGAGACCATCTTTCTTTAAGGAGACTTTGCCGTGCTCAGTCTCCCAGCGTGCAGTGCCAAGCACTAATATGCCTTAAGGTTAATGAGGCAGCTTCCATAAATTCTTCTGCCATTTAGATTATGGAGGGTCTAGACGCTTAGTGCAGCACTACATTTTACTGGCTATGGATTGTACACAGCTTGCTTTAATGAAAAATGCATGGCTTTTTATTGGAGAACAAACATTTACCTATGATGCTGACATTTAACTGCCTGTACTTTAATTTTCTAGTGTTCTGTCTTATGTTGCCTGAGGAGTTAGAGATGCACAATAATATCAGCACGTCATTCGTATCAGCAGATATTGGCTTTAAAATTAAATATCCAAATCGGCCAGCATGCTGATTTCTGCTGAGATCACAAACTGATATTTTTCTTTTTGTATTGACAAAGTGAGCATGTATAGAACAACAACCCTAAGTAATTTCCTTATTTTGCACAATGAATGAATATTACATACACTTTGTATTTCATGTCTCCATCTGCTGGTGGATTATCACAATAAGTGTATGCATTATATGATGTTATTTCCACTACAGAAGAGGAAATAAGTAAATTTAGGTGCGGAAAAAAGTGGCTATATCGACATCAGTTATTGGCCTAACGACTTGATATATGTTGGCAAAAAATCCAATATTGTGCATCCCTATGAGAAATGTACAGTGTATAATAGGTGCTGATGACAGCCTCACTTCCGTCCCTCTCAGGGCTGAGTGTACATATAATTCACTTTGTCCCTCGTGAAGAGGAAAAGCAGCATCCTCCTGCTCCCTCACAGCACTGAGCAGTCCGAGTGCATATCTGTTGTAGGGCTTTAATTCAGTTTTGAGCTGCTCTCAGCTGAGTGAATGGAGCAAAGCCACGGTCTTCCTGCTCCTGTTGTGCTGGTGGAGGGGTGGTTGCGTGTTGGCTTATCTTATCTCTTGCTGGAACTATGATCATCATTCCTGTGTGGCTCATCATCACACGTGACGAGCTTCACCAACCTGCAATTACGTCCAGAGGCAACCTGCTATCACGGTTGGAGAGGTTCTCGACCGCACGTCACCTCCACATCATCTTCGTCTCTTAGAACAATTCCAGTTAAAAAAATAATGCCCCTATTGTTTTTGTCAGTCAGTTAAAATGTAATGTTAGCATCAGGGAGTCCCATCTCCTACTATCACATGACTTTCAGCAGACACCCAGCTCCTTCCCTGCTGCTATCAAACACTGAACACACAAATGAGGAGGAAGGGAAAAAAAGCTAACATACTTGCTTCCCCCTATTTTCAGTCATTAAAATACAATATGCAAACTTTTAAATTCATTATTTCTGAGTCATCTGGAAGACATAAAAAAGCACACATGCCCTGTGGATAATGAACTAAATTTACAAAAGAGTGAGGTAATGCTTGTGTTGTTGATTTTTCAAGCTCAGACTTTATTGCAGGTGGAGATTTTTTGGGGGGAAAACAAGATAAGGCACTCTTGATATTTAGAACATGTGCATTTGTGCATTTGTTTTTGCTTGTAAAAACATGAAAGTAGCAGACATTTATTTTGACAAAATTAAACATTTACATGATGAATTGATGCAGGAATGGCACAAGCCGTTGCATAAAAATTGTAGGAAATCAAGTGTTAGTTGTTCAAAATTTTCTGGCGGAGGTCTTTGCTTCATGCATCACAGGTAAATGAAGTCAAGGGGTGAGTGAGTTTATAGCAGCAGGAACCTGCGTGTCCATATGTGCGTGTTCGTGCTTCCCTCGGGTGTGCGGTTGCAGTGTTGGGTAAATGGAAAGGTTAGGTGGTGGAGACCCCTGCACTCTGCCTCAGGCATCTCGACATACTGCCTATATAGTTGAGTGGATGACCTCTGACCTCTTGTCTAGCCAAAGGCGCGGGTCTGCTCAGGTCAAGCCAGGTGGCTTTCAAGAGTCCATTGGCCCTTTCAGGAACACAAATGACATTTGAACTCTTTCCATTTTGGGATCAAACGCGATCTTTTGGTTAATTAAGAAACTCTTGAGGCTTGTGTGTGACTGTGTGTAGATGAGTGTGTGTTACAGGTACATCTCTAGATCGTAAAACACAGATTACAAGGCAAGCTGGTTAAAAGCCTTCAGAACATCTTGATTTTATCTCTCTCCTCTATGCTTCATAAAGTCCAACACTTGTCCAAACTGTTTGATGCTTCAGGAGCTCCTTTTATCTTGAAGTTCACACTCGGGTTGCAACTCTATGAGATCGTCACAGTACGACAACCATAAAGTCTCAGAAAATATCACGGTTTCACAGTATCATGGAATTACCAAATTATTATCAGCAAGAATGAGCATTAAAGAGATGAAAACAGAATGTTCAGTTCTGGTTTAACAAATGTTCAAATCACTTAAAATTAAGACTTGAAAACATTTTTGAATGGAAGTATGAGTAAAAAATCTCCCTTTTGAAGATAATTAAAATAAAGGTTGCATTTCTTTTTTAAATATCATAGATAAGCAAATATACACGGTATGATAATTGTCAACGTTCATATCACAGTATACCACAAAACCAGTATATCGTTGCACCCCTAGTTCACACTAAGATTTTTCCCTAGAGATATGTCAAAGACACGCTGAGGTCGGCCATTGGTCCTCACTCTCGGCTCATTTATGAGACGTTACAGCTGTTGTACAGCCCGCTTTTAATCATGACGTGTGGTAGCTGTAAGACAAAAAAACCCGCATTAGTCCCGATCTTGTCACAGCTGGGAGAAAACAGCCCATCTCAATTCTGTCACAACATGCTCTCCATTGTCCCACCACGCAAGAAACTCCCCATGGAAATTTTGGAATCTTTCCCATTGTTCCTAAAGGAAAGGGGGCTTTCATATGGAAGTGGGGAACGCCAGGAAATGACAGGCATTCTTTGTGGACTATTTGAAAATAAACTTGTGGGTCCTCTCGCTTCCCTCTCAAACAGCTCCGCAAAAACTAGAAATAAGAAGAGAGGATTATGGTCTTAAAAATCCCTCAATGGCTTTTTCACTTTCTTATGTTTCCTGCTGCAATTTGTCCCGAAAGTATATTTTTGTATTCAGAGTACTGGAGACATGCCATCGGAGTTTCAGCTAAAGAGCTTTTGTCGAAAGCTTTTCACTCTTTTCTCTACAGTTTCCTGAATGGGTGCATTCTTATTTTCCTCCTTATTTGTCCTTATTTTGCCTCATCTTTACCCCTGGCTTTAAACACAACCCCACTGCTTGAGCTCTGCTTTATGAGATGTGACAGTGAGGTCTGGTTGCAGAGGCAGTCCGTGTGGACTGGGACGTAAAGCTTTACATTCAGCCGGCTGTGGTCGGGTTTAGGGAGGACTTAAACTCACTTCACCCCTATACAGTGCCTCGTATACAGGAACTGCCTTCATTCTGCTGAGCTGGCATGAAAGTGCAGAATTGGAAGGAGGAAAAAAAGGAGAAAAAAAACACACATTAGACTTGCCTTCCTTAACCTCCGAGTCCTTAATTGCACACATACAGTTGCTACCTTTAATAAAAAAAGGGGGAAGAAAAGTCAAAACAGGTGGTAATGATTTAAAAAATTGTATGCAACATTTTTCTTCGGTGTCAACAACATCTTTTTGAAGTTCGGCACCAGGTGTTCATAGTTCAACTCCCTCCTTTTTCCTTTTGAGATTTAATAACTGGTTTTATTTAAAGGCGCTTTTTTTTCTGAGCTGGTCGGTCAGTCTTCCTCAGATTAACACTCACACCTTACCCCCAAACTCCTCTTTCTCTTCCTCCTCCTCCTCTTGTTGTTTTTCCCACCCGGCCTGTGGTGGTTCCCAGGTATTTGACCAGTGTAGCGTGGCCGGGAGGCCGGTTGTTCTGTCCTCTGTAAGACAAAGGCAGCGTGCCTCAAGGAGAGGGATGAAAGGAAACGGGGCTGTGCAGCCACTCCTTTTTACAATGGGAAACCTCCTTAGTGAGGTTGTAGAGCAAATAACCACCTTCTCTCTTCCTTTTTTTTCTCAACAAACACTGAGACTGAGAGTGTGTCTCTATCTTTTGTAGTGTGTGTGTGTGTGTGTGTGTGTGTGTGTGTGTGTGTGTGTGTGTGTGTGTGTGTACATAGATGTGTGTGCAAAGAGGAAGGGGTATCCTTTAGAACGTTTTTAGGCTTTCTCTTCCCTACACCTGCTTAGTGTGAGTCGACAGATGGTGCTTCTCTTGTTGGAGATGTTTCCTCTGTTAAGTTTGTTTTTTGTTGTGGTTTAAACTGTATAGAGTGGGCTAGAAATTCAGGGGGAGACGCATAAAAGAAGCTTTTAATGATGTAAATGATCCCAAAGCTGCCCAGTTTTGTCAGCTGGGCTAAAAGATTATTTTTCACATGGCGTTTAAGGTTCCTTTCTGTATTTGTGAAGAAAAATAGAGATTTTAATAGCATTCACATCCTTTACGTTTGCAATAGTGGTAATACGTCAGCATGAATTAGTTGTAGAGCTGCAAGGATTAGCTGATGAATTGATATGTCGATCAAAAGAAAATTAATCAAGTTTGTAATTTGTCAAGCCAAAATGTTACACATTTGTTGGTTCCAGCTTCTTACTAGTGAGAATTTGCTGCTTTTATTTTACATTTATGACAATTAATGAAGAGTGTTTGGGTTTTGGACCAAAAAAGCAAATATAAGATGTCACTTTTTGGCTCTGGGAAATTGTAATTCGAATTTATCACAATTTTTTGACATTTTATAGACTAAACGATGAATTGATTCATAATGAAAATATACTGCAGACTAACTGATAATGAAAATAATTTTTAGTCGCAGCCCTAATCACTTGATACATTTATTGTTGGAGATTTTAACACATGCACAATATATATGAGCTCATCGTGTATTTTGCATGTGAAAATCTGAAATTGTTTTTACAAAAATGTGAAAGAAAAAATCTAAATATTTTCAGTTGAAGTGTTGTTGAGGACAAAATTAAAGTACCATAAGATGAAAATATTAAAAATTTTGTCTAAATGGTACTTGTACAAAAGTATTTTGTAACTCGCCATCCCTAGTTTTGCCAAGGATTCATTATTCAGTGAAACATTTGTATTGTTTACAAAATGTTGCCACATTATGACTTGTTTACAGATGAGGTCGAAATATACACACAGTACATCTCTGGCAGCTCTGACCCGCCGGCGCTCAGTCTAGTGTTATCCTCTCGGGTGGTGGTCAGGGGGAGGGAGTGGTAGCCGCGGGTGTCTTTTATGGCTCCGGCTCCAGAGACAACCTGTTCTCAGGCACCTCTCTTCTGGCACTTTTTTATGACATCATAAATTCCTCCATTTCCTCTGACCAGCCCTAGGTGGATATAAAGGACATACCTGGCCAGTAATTGTCTGTCTGGCCCTCTCATCTGTCAGTCTCCTTCTACTGCTGGTGACTTCCTCCAGAGCCAGACTCACAGACTGCCTGAAGATACTCTCAGATCTCTTAGATCTGGACAGTGGACCAATAAAAACAGCAATTTATTTGATGAGCGATAGGGTAAAGACGTTTTTTTTTCCCCTTTTAGACGCCTTTTACTGCATCTTTGCTGGTCATTTAGGTCAGTGAGGAGAGTCAGCCTGGCACCAACGTTACAGCGCGGCCTCTCTGCATGCATGTGCACTTCAGACCGACAACAACAGCCCACTCTCAGACCTGTTGATACCTTTTGTTTGTTAAAGTCTGAGGATGAAGAGCAGAAAAGAAAGGATTAGGGGAAGAAAAAGGAGGGTTTTTTTAGTGGGGCGAAAGGAGAAGCCCTCAGGAACATTCAGCGTTCACATTCATCTGATACACGGCTGGGGCTCCTCTGGGAGGCTGGAACAATACGCGCACCAGCACGACAACATTCCTTGGGGTTAAAAAGGTCAAGGGTCACCCAACGACCCCAACCTGCCAATCAGTCCCAAGGCACTAACTCTGTGCCTTTTGTTTTTGGTTTATGTCTTCGCACTTGTTGAACAGACTCTGCACCTTGTGTTACAATGTGCCCTTTGCTCTCTGATAGACTGGACTGGCATGGAGCACTTTCACACTTTCATAATGTTTGTTAACTAGTAGTTTAGATGTCCAAGTTCAGCTTCACAGGAGGAGAGAATACATTTGGTAAAAGCTGCACAGACCTTCAAATTAAGTTACGTTGTTTGGCCTAGTTTGCCTGACAATATACATTTTTAGAATTATGTCTGCAGCCTGTGTCACATATAATATCCCAGCCAGATGTTTGGCAAGCTGAGATCCATATATGCTTTAAAAAGAACCACCACAAAGCAGCCAAACTGTAATTATCCAAAGATTTAAATGGCCACTTTATATAATGAACCCACCAGGGTCAAATATTAGCCTTAGGGCACTGTAGGTCCTCCGAGTCGTGTTTTTCCTCCCTTATGAAAAATCCGGGCTCAGTTTTTTTTTTTCCTGAACACTATAGCACACTTCAAATAAAGTCTGAAGGCTGCCATTAAAGTGGAGCATATGCATGTGTAGGCATGGCGTGTAAGGCCCCTACAGGCAGACTGCGGGTCTGTTAGTCATTACTGGTGAATGTACAGTATACAGTGGACATGTAGCTACATTAAAGTCTCGCCCACGGCCACATCAGACCACCCAGAGACACACCACTGGCACTTCCTGCACCATCGCTCAGCCCCAGGGGAAATGCGTTTTGGGATTTCCGGAGGATGCACTAGACATTAATTGTCTGTTGATTGGGAAACTTTCGACTGCAAATCAGATTAAATGTAAGTTAATTAAAAAGATGGTCAGATTCCCAGAAAAGCATTTTTCTTTGTTTCTGTACAACATATTTATCAATCTCCAACACGGGCGCACCCAAACATTTTTTAGGGACAGGCAGACGGCACCACAGAAAATCGCGGGGTGGCACACCAAAGCCAATTTCAGGAAACTAACTGTTGAAGTATTTAGGCTAGTTAAAAACTTGTCCGTATGGAGTGTTAAGGAATTGCATACTAATATAACTTGTTTTTTTATTTTACACTATAGGAGTAGGGTGAAAACTGATACAGCATAATATCGGGATATTTTTGCATGTCAATATCGTATTGCTACATTGACAGCAAGAATCGATTTTTAAAAAAAAAAATTACATAAATTATTATTCATACAAATATGGTAATAATAATAATAATGATAATAAACCAACTGCTTTTTCAGTGCACTAGATGCAATGTGCTGCAGTAAAAATGATAAAAGTGGAACGAACAGACTGAAAACTTTATCTTATGAGATAAAACAGATGTTAACAAAGTTTTCCTTTGGTGACATAATGTACAGTTGGAAAATGGTAAATAACTTGCAGTATATAATAATATATGTTGGTCCTTGGCTGCTTTTTTTCCAGCCAATTCAGCATGTTGAATCTGCGTTAGAGATGACGGAGCTGGTGGTGAGTGAAACCACTCTGATTGGCAGTTCAGCTCTGTGCACGAGAAGAGAAACGGAAGTTAGATTGAAACAAATGTGTCATGTTCGATAAAACTGTTTTTTAAGTCATTGAGCTCTTTAGCAGAAACGGCTCTGAATTGTTTGTGTTATTATTTACAAGCGCACAGTAAATATGCCTTGGTCTTTCAACGTTGGGTTGTATTGTTAGTGTGTTAACTGGCTAACTAGCGTCTTGAATCCGCCCCTTCAGTCTCCTGGTTTCCATTTTTTTCATGACAAGTACAGAGTACTGCTGTGTGCTAGTATGGAGAGTGTTTTCCTCTCAGGCAGGTTCAGAACGTACACCCTGTTTGGCCGTCAACTGTAGTCTTTGCGGTGTGTTCAAATGCCACCTTTTGGTGGAGACTCAGGCGGCCTGAGGCCACACAACAGTCTGCCTCCGTTGCCACTAGTTCTTTGATGTCGGTTTGGTGTGTCTGGGCCTTTTAAAAGGACAAATATTCAGCTGTAATTTGGTGCCCCCCCTGTTTTTTTCATCTAACTGTGTTTTGTTTACATCTGCTTTTGTCTTTTTTTCTGTAGGTGTTCACATTCCTGCTGCTTCTGCCTTCATGAAGATGATTCCCATCAGGTATACTGCACATCATTATTAAAACAGCTTCATAGAACCCTCAGTTTCTCCATTACTGAATATCCTCCATGTGTCACATTCTTTTGTCCTCTTTCGGTGGAGAGGCATCACAGAAAGATGACTATAAAGCTCTCCGAATTTTTTATCCCGCGCACTAAATCGGCTTACAGTAGAGGAAGGAGACATTGCTCTCTATTAGTCTGCAGCTAGAAATGAAAGCCTATCTGGCTGCAGCTGTGGAGGAGCTCCAAAGATGGGGACGTTTATTGTCGGGAACAAATAGAGGCCTTTTAATTTTGTCTAGCAGCTGACGCCTCTCCCCACCCACTCCTCCAAAACCGCTTTTGTCGGTAATGTAGAGTGGCCTGCTCAGGCAAGAGCGAGAGACCATGAGAGTTTCATGGTATGAAAAAAAAAAAAAAAAGTGCAGCAGAGTTTGTCGGTGTCGGCTTGGAGAGGAGAGGCCCGGCTGTTTGCCATATGATGTAATTATCTGCCATTTCAGAAGATTATCTCCCTCCATCAATATAGTGTTTAAATGTGTATATGCATGTGTGCGTGTGTATGTGTCTGTGTGTGATCTGATCTCTGGTTTGTACCCCGGTGTAATGTTGAGACTCTGTGGCCTGCAGCTTGGCCCCCCATTTAAGCTGGGTTAGCTATGATCTCTCCCCCTCTAACCTCAATCCCTCCCCCCTCCGTGACCCCTCCCTCCCTCACCCACACCCACACACACCCACCCCCACATACACACACACATACAGAGTCTCTCAACACAAAAGAAATATTCAGCTGTAGAGAGGGGGTCCCTCAGAGGGCGCGACATTGAACTGGGGGGGATTAAGAAGAAATGGCTAGCTGACACTGGGGTTGCCATGGCAAAGCCCCCCTTTTCTCCGCTCCCTCGACCCCTCCGCCTATTTTTCGTTTTAGGGCTCATTGTGGGGTGAGGTGTGTGTGTGTGTGAGTGATAGAGTAGGGGAGATGTAATATGGCTTATGAATTTAGTCTCTTATCTGAGCTGCTTCACCCTGAGAGAGAAGAGACTTCTAGTTCACATGCTGCCGTTCAGATAGCTGAGAAAAAAAAGCAGAAAAGGGTCTAAAAACCAGTGTTTCATGATTTTTACTCAGCGGCTGTAAATTTAATACCACATTATAGGACATTGCTTGACTGCATAATTCTCTTCTACGATCGTACAAATGAATTTGTACATTTTTACATATTCATTAAGTAGAGCACGCCATGAAAGAATGCAGAGGCAATAATTCAGACACCCAGACAAAAACCAAACTGTCTATTTCATGACCTTCTGAATTATAGCTGCCGTAGCGTGATGCATTACTCATCCATTGTAGCCAGTGTGTGATCATGCTAGCCTGACGTCTGCCTCCCTCAGCAGAGTAATGGATGCAGGTCTAGCCGGGCCAATGACATCAGCACCCTAAGCCGATGAAACGGTGCGATGAATGACCATAGATCAGCGTTTACCATCCTGACGTCAGCCCCCGGTCTGCGCAGCAGCGCAGTGACACTGTCGGGAGTTGTTCCCCAGCTATGGGCTGCTCCTGACAATGGGAGCTCTCAGCCTGTGGTCGGGTGATGGCTGGGGTCTGAAAAGCTTGGCTGCACAGTGGGACATCGCTGCATTGTTCTCAGGACTAGATGTCCATAAGAACCGTGGCAGGCTCGGGGATATTTCACTAATATTGTTCTGAGCAAACCAAAGAGGGTTTTTGTTTTGTTTTGTTTGTTTTGAAATACATATGTGTATTTTCTTTCATTTCATTTATTTTAAAAAAATCATATATATATATATAAAGTCTTTTAAGGGTCAGTTCACCCAGATTACAAAAGCATTTTCTCACTTAATTGTAGTGTTATCTATGTATGCAAATAGTTTTGGTTTAATTTGTCCATTTGCCTTTCTTCGGCCCAAAACAATAGATATGATTGGATTGTTTAGAGTAGCTGGGACTTTGTTTGGGACGTAGGTGTAGATTTCAGGGGGCACGCAGATGACACATCTCCCTCAAAATGTAGTACGTGTAAATTTTTCCCCAATAAGTGTACAAAATGCATGAATTTGTGCATAAAAATACACTAGAATGCAGGAAATTAAATGTTTGATGCTCAAAATCAAATCAAAAATTAAAAAATCAAAAATTCTCAGGTGGAAGACACAACACTCCTTTTCATGTGTCCCCATCCCCCCCTCCAATGTCATAACTAAGCCTACACCCTTGGTTAGGGCTGGGCAATATATTGATATTATATCAATTCTGTGATATGGGATTAGATATTGTCTTAGATTTTTGATATATCATAATATAATAAGTGTTGTCTTTTCCTGGTTTTAAAAGCTATATTTTAGTAAAATGATGTAATTTTCTGAACTTAACAGAATTGGGTAGTTGCTCTATTATTCACCTTTACCCATCTAGTCATTATATCCACATTGCTGGTGGGAATATTTTGTAAAAGCACTAATATTTATCCCTAAAATATTTTAACAATATCGATAACCAGCTATTTAGTTAAAAAATATTTTGTTTATTTCTCTTGTAATCTTAACTTTATTTGGAAAGGGCAATACTATAGAGTGTACAAAATACTTAAGATGTTGTAACATAAAACAATTTTCCATTTTTGATTCATGTCCTCAGACAAATAGAAGAGCCACGATTGCTGTGGGCCACGTCTCTCATTTCTCCGTCTTCACTTCCAGCATTATATACCTGTGTATACTCTTTACTTGTGTACATGTTGAACACTCATATATATTTACCCGCATATCGGTATGTATACAATAGAGCTGCAATGATTAGTCGATTAGCTGATTGAAAGAAAATTAATCACCAACTATTTTGATAATTTATTCATCATTTTAGTCATTTTTCAAGCAGAAGTTTCAAACATTTGCTGGTTCCAACTATTTAAATTTGACAATTTGCTGCCGTTCTTTGTAATTTATGATGCTAAATGGAGAGTCTTTGGACTGTTGAGCTCTGGAAAATTGTGCCGAACATTTTTCAGATTTTTTTGACATTGAACAGAGTACTTGATATAGCGATTAATCATGAAAATTAACACCAGATTAATCAATAATGAAAGCAATCATAAATTGCAGCCCTACTATACAACCCACATGCCTATGTGTACTTCCACCTAAAGCTGTTTATAATTTTTCGTGGTTGGCTTTCTTACACGTGTCCTTTGTACACTCTGTAAAAAACTCAACTATATACATTAGCTTACTCAGGGAGCTTTTACGTTTCTACTCTCCTCATCAGTACCCTATATTCAGCATTCTCGGATTCAGCATTCTTTTTCTATTACTTTAATGCCCTCCACATAAAAAAAAGCCCAACTTATTTATAAGTAAAATGTGTTTTACCAATTTTAAAACTTAAACAGATAGATAGATAGATAGATAGATAGATAGATTCTTTTATTAATCCACAGAAGGATAGTAAGTTGTCATAGCAGCCTAATACATTACAGTTCAACAAAACATTAAAATACGACAAAAACATTTAAAATACAAAAAAAAAACCCAATGACAACACATTAAAAACAATGAATAAATAGGGATAAAATGAGTTCAGTCCACAAGCAACTCAGTACCCGTGAATCTGGCAGAGGCAGATGAGTTATAAGATTAGCTCCTGTATCGTTCCTTTGAACATCGGAGTTGGATTGGTCTGTGGTTTACTTTACCCTTGCCCCGCATCCATTTATTACAGATTTGTTGTTGAATATTTCAAATGTCATTTCCTTAATGCTGTTCCTCTCACATCTGTTATATTAGGGTGACAAAGAAATCTCCAATCAAATATCTGAAAATCAGCATAAATGTAACCAAAAGTTGTTATTTCTGCAATTTTAGGCGAATTGACCCTTTAAAGACAAACATACGGTGCCACATCTAACAACTTCCTCTTGATCTGTGTTTCAGATGCCGTTACGGCCAATTTCGAAGTGAAGATCAAAGACTTCAGAGCTCCTCTGATTAATGAGGTGCCGGTAGTTCACTAAAGCAGATCCTCTCAGTTTATGTTCAGGCTTAAACGCACAGCGTGATCATGTATAACATAACCAGAACCATGTTTGCCCTGTGGACAGTGGACTCATTCTGCCACTGTCCTGTGTCATTATGTCCCTGTGCTGAGCGACCTGACCTCTGGGGTTTGAGCGACGTCCCCGGCTCTGTTCCCGTCCCCCGCTCGTCTGACTGTCTGTCCTCCCTCCTCTACGCCCTGCCTCGTCTTGTCAGCTCAGCTCACAGTCACACTCCTGCTCGCCTCGGTGAACATTCAACGCTGTCGGTGAGTTTTGGTATGGATCACATAAAAACCATCGACCGTTGACTGTGCCCCGAGGCCTGCTCTGACGACGGCGGGAATGAGCAAAAAAAAAAAAAGAAGAACAAAAGGGCAAAGTGGGCGCATGCAAAGTCCAGACACACATGCACAAAAGTGACACTCTGTTTCCACTGTACCCAAAGACCAAAGGTCACAATCAACATTCATTGCTGTCGCTGGGTTGGACTGTGTAGAAAAGCTCACTGAACAATGAGTGCAACTGTGGCCCAGATCTGCCTGACTCGCGTCTCAGCCAATCAGCCGACCGGATGTGAAACACTCTGATTTCTTTATTTATATACTTCTTGTTTTTCACTTCTATTTTCTCCTCTCTTCCTCCCTCCCCGGCACTGGATAGTCTTCAGGGGAAGAGAGAAGGAGAGAGAGAGAGATAGAGACACAAATAGACTTCTGGCGGCTTGCTTGTCCTCATCCTCCTCTCCTCTCCTCTAATTGGTGGTTATGTGTGCAGCAAGGGGGAAGGAAGCGGAGTGAATGTGTAATCATTTGGAGTCTCTTCTCCTTTAGATGTTTCATCCCTCTCTTTTTTGTTTGTCTAATTATACACCGAGCTCAGTTAACTCTGTGTTACCGGCGCTGGCAATAGTGAGCGAGTGACAAAGAGAGGGAGGACAAGAGGGGACAAAAAAAAGGTGGAAAGATTATAGCGGCAGTAAAATTATTATCTCGTTTTTAGCAGATTTATTCTAATGTTCTTCCTGGTTGTGCTGCAAGTGTGCCAGGATATATTCAATTTTGAAATGCAGAGAGAAGATTGTTTTCACCTCCCTGACTGAGGATGTCTCATTATCTGTGTTTGAGCTTCATGAGAGACTGTCTGGTTTCCTGCCTGCCTCCGTTTGTGTGTGTGCCATGATAGAAGACCTGTCTGCCGATCTCAGAGTGCAATATGTTATTTTCTTTCTATATCAAAGCAGCCCACTGCCTCATGGGAAAACACAAGTCTATAACCTTGTCTTCCTTCAGACAGTCTGGGACCGGCCATGCTGCTGCCATTTCTCATTGTGTCCATCTGTAACCAGTCTCTGACACTGTGTCCTGTATTTGTAATTCATGATGTAAACACACAGTTGATTTATGTAGAAGTGTGTTTAGGAAAGTGTGATTCACTGATTAATTTAATAAAGTAAAATCCATGAATTAATGTCTGATGTGATTATTTACGGTGTTAATTCTACATGCAAGTCATTCAGTGTAGTTTCACTCCAGCTCCATCTTTTCATAGTCTCCATCACTCTTTTCTACCGGTATGTACCTTCTCTGTCATTTAGTAACCCATGTCCATGTCCCTCTCTCCCCAGTCTCTCTGTATTATTCATAGAAAAGCACTCTGTACAGTGGTGCAGAACAGTGGAGGTGATGTAATAGTGGCTGTGAGCGCAGCTCCAGACTGTCATTTGGGATGGATTCATGCAACACTAAAAAAAACCCCAAAACACTTATTTGTTTGGCCAGTGATTGCAGCAAATTCACGATAAAAGTCATCAAGATCAAAATCATTTTCTAGCAGTTTTGAAGTTAAAAAAATGACATTTCAGAAACTTGAAAACCAACTATGAGTAGTGAAATGTTAAGGTGTAGAAAGAGAGGAAAACAGTGAGGCAGCTAAAAGTCCACGGCATTGTGTGATCTATTATAAATGTTGTGTGATAAAAACATTTCCTGTTACTCACAAACAGCACTGAAACAGCAGAACTAACAAAAGTGTTGCTGAGACATCATTTCACAGCATTTCTTCTTCGGAGCAATTCTACTGCCACCCAGTGCTCGAAGAGCGCTCTACATGACTTTATGTACAAGAGAAGCGTTCATTCTGTTACATAGAAATCACACAATGAAATATTTGAAAGGTCTAGAGCTGCACAGACAAATTAATTAATCATTTGAAAGAAAAGTCATTTTTTCAAGTCAAAGTGTCAAGCATTTGCTGGTTCCAGCTTCAATGTGAGAATTTGCTATTGTTCTTTTTCCTATATTATGGTAAATGAAGAGTCTTTGGGTTTTGGAGTGTAGGTTAGATTAAAAATAAATAAATAAATACTTTTTCTTTTTCTTGACATTCTATAGACATAGACAAAGATACGTAACTGATTAACAGCACAAACAAACAAACAAACAAACAAACAAACAAACAAACAAACAAAGAGATTAATCATTAATGAAAGTAATCATTAGCCCAGGACAGGTCTTATACAGTTTTCACAGTAAAACTTTTTGAAATTCTAACTGATCCTGGATCTATTTTTGGGGGGCTGTCTTTGATTTAAAAATGTATTCACTTTGTAGACTTGACTTTGGTTCTGCATACTTACTTTCAGAAATGAGCACATATACATCAAAAAGTGTATTATAAATTACAAATACTTGCTCATCAAATGTATCAAAATCAAATACAAAATACTGGTATGAGAAAATGTATTTAAATTATGCATAATTATTATTTGAAAATACAAATAACATTTGGGGCACAATAGTCTGAATATGAGTTTGACTCTGACCTTAACCCATAATTAATTCTAATTATGTATTATCTAATTCTCTTCTAATTTCTCACATGAGAGATTTGAAGTGGTTTGAATATCTTGGGAGAGATCGTGACATCTTTGAGGAGGGAGGTTGCAAATTCAGGATATTTTTCTACAGTTTAAACAGTGGCGATAAAATTATATCTAATTTGAGGATAAAATATTATGTAATGTATTTCAATGAGCTTGTACTTTCTATGAGAAGTACAAGCTCCTAGTATTTGGTTACAGATAACATTTTATCTTTTTCTGTCAGGCAAAATACAAACTAAAAAATACTTTTACTTTTTTAAAACGGCATTTTAAAAAAGCAATTAAATATGTATCTTAAATACATTTAATTGAAATACTACTCATCTCTGTTAATATGCCACTTACTTAGATAAGAGCTACTTATTTGACAAAACAAAGCTATTGGGAACAGAATTCATTAATCATAATATTATGCATGTTTTATTATTTCATTAGCTGCAGGACAATATCATTATAACACCACCTAGTTAAAGGGCAAACTCCTGTGTTTAGGGCAGGAGTTTCCTGCAGTAAATCACTGCTCTTTGACCTGTGAATTACACAGCATTACGCTTCATTACAACTGATGTCGGAACTTCTGTCCACCTGGAAATACCTGTTCTGCTACGTGCTCCACATAAACAGCGCTCATGACTTCCTCCTGCTGATGTCAGAGGACTTTAACCATGTTGTCTTTAACTATTAGCCATGTTTCGATCACATGACACAAAACCTCCAGAGCTGGAATTTCTCACGATGACAAAATAAACAAGGAAGTTAAGATAAAAGCTGTTATGCTGTCAGGGAAGCAAACACGTGTAGTGATTTTAGTTCAGTTTGAGCAACACACAGCACACACAGTGGAGTGTGTTTTCATTAAAAGAGGTGTCACTTTTTTTTCTTTTTTTTTTACAAAACTTTAATGATGCTATATGTAACAACATGTACAAATTCAACATTTTATAAAACAAAGAATATAAAAATAATATTTTACAATGCTTTTACAACTGAGCTGATGCCTGTATTATGTGACTTTTTTTTTTTAAATGATGAGCAGCAAACCATCTTCAAACAGGAGTTAACTGAATTATTAAACTGTGAAACATTAATGGTTACTGGATAACAGGCAAAGTTGAGATACAAAATAGTTTTGGCTCCACCAATTTTCTTTTCAAAAATCAAAGGAACTTCAGTCCAGTGCCAGTGAGGTCTTGATGTGAACCAGTTGTGCTTTGTTCCTGCAATGAAAATATACCAAGTTGTAATTATAAATAATAACTCCCATGCCTGCAGAATTATTTTATTTTTTAAAGTTATGTTGCCAATTTTCTTGGCTCAAAATCTCACCTTAAACGGTTGATATAGTCCATGACCCAGGGGAGAGCAGGATTGGTGCACGCTTTGCCCCTCTTTGTGTGGAAACTATACATAAAATGAAACAGAATAAGCAATTATTCACTTCATATCACCAATATAATGTGTCTGAGTGATTTATGCTGTGGTTGAAATACTCACATGATGGCATTGATGTGACACACCTCGGTGATGGTCTGGACTGAGTACCCCTTAATTCTACTGAATGGTAATTTGGTTGTCATGTAAGTTTGACAACATGTATAACTCGCTGTGAAAAAAAAAAAAGATAATTAGATACTGTAAAAAAGAAGTAAGGAGAAATATGTCTGTTTTAGCCAGATTTGTGTGCAACTAAATAACAAATTAAAGATAAAAAAAGAAAGATGAAGGAAGCATAGCACATACCTGCAGATGCATTTGTGAGCAGCAGACACACTGTGAGCAGAGCGATCACTGTCACTGTAGCTTTGATTGACACCATTTCGTCGTCTGTGTTGGCACTCTGAGCTGAGCTGCTGTCTTGTATGTCTGCAGGTGGAGTCTGAGAGGATTGTGTTGAGTGAGCTGATCACAGCTGCCTTTTGTACTGCTCAGCGGAGTGAAAAACTTCCACTCAGATCAGATGAGATCTGCCCACACCAGGTATTACACATCCACAGAAAACCCCAAATACCTTCCCTGATCAAGGAATAAATAGGGGAAGATGTGGGGGAATATCTCACACCCACTCACACTCACACACACACACACACACACACACACACACGTGAATAAGATGAAGTGCTGATTCTTTGTGTGTGTACATGTTTAGAATTAAACAGATGAAGTTGAAAAACTCGAAATACTTAAACTGTTATATCAAAAATTTTCATGTTTAAAAGTCATGCAACAGGGGAAGAAAAAACAACAGCTAGTGTGATTATTCAGTGTTGTATGTAAATGTGAAATTAATGGTCAAATTGGTCAATTTAGAGATTTAAGCTATTTTGCTTCCATAAAATGTTTTCTTTTAGGCTTGTGGAAAGAAATATCCAAAATACACAATTAGGTTTATATTACTATGACTACGTCTACTACTACTGCTACTGCTACTGCTACTATGAGTAATGCATTTAATTTATCATAATTAACCTTTAACCTTTAACCTTTCGAAGCACCCAAGGAAACCTTACAAAACACAGTTTAAAGATCAATAAATAAAAAAGAAAACAAGCAAGAATGTATCCATGGATCATAAAGTCAACCAATCCAGTAATATACAATAATATATTGATAAAATAACTACACAAAAATCATAAATGTAAAAATCTAGGTATAAAACCATCATCATAGAACCATCATCAGTACAAACCATTATAACAGGCAAAAATTCTGGGTGTTAGGTCACACATACTAACATGTGTTGGGTCTTCCCATTACCACACCTTGATACAACAAAGATGTCCAGTGATCCAGTGCAACATGGGAAGTTACGCAGGTGACTCCCTCTTTGCACATAATACTGTAAAAGGCAGAATACACTCAATAAAAACAAACTATTCAAATTAAGAACTGATGGAGAGATGTGAGCCCCTATAACTAGGTTGCTTTGAGGTTGCATAGAGGTTCCTTTCTAGGTCAGAGGAACGCATATATATGTATATATACTCAAGAACCGTGCATCAAAGGAAAGAAGTGCACTAAAATAGGTCATGAAACACTTGATGTCTGTCTAATTGCGCATCGCAAACTTTCCACTCAAACCACGCAACATCTTTGAAATACATCACTGATTTCCTGCAACGTGCCTTTTCCTAACTTGCAATGTTATAATTGATCGTAAGTATTGTCACTGGTGTACCTTAGCAGTGAGACAAATCTTAAAACAATAGTCACACAGACTCATATGAAAGTTTTGGTCACTGTTGTTCCTCCTGGTCAGACCTGATGTGAAGTGTGACTAAAATACAAAGTTGTCATTCAGCTAAAGTTCACTTGAAGCATTAGTTCAATTCAGTTCAATTTAATTCAATTAATTTTAATTCATAAAGCCCATTATCACAAAACACAGTTTGCCACAGAGGGCTTTACAGCGTATAACATCCCTCTGCCCTTGGACCCTCACATCGTCTAAGGACCCCCCCCCCCCAAAAAAAGAAAAAAAACCTGAAGGGGGGGGGGGGGTATCTTCCAAAGATAAAGTATTTTTTGTAAAAGGAATAGTTCTTTCTATGTACATGCTGGGCATTTTACTTTAAAATAGACTTTTAAAAACTTAATCTATCCTTTGATAAAAGGGATATTTTTGGAAACCAGCTCTCTGTGAGAACAAGACATCAAATGACTCCTACTCACAGAAAGAATCAGGGGGTTTAGGCCGACAGCTCAGCCTTGAACTTTCAATGTGCCTTTTTCACTGCCCACTCCAAACCAGTGAGAGAAGCCGAGACTACACTGAACATTCAGAAATTCCCTTCAGGAGCTCTTTGTTCATAATGAGGAGTTGGCTGAGCAAACAGCTTGACCTGTCAAAACAAGAAAAGCACTTTCTGCTAATAACATTAACAAATGTTGTGTTCTATTTGTCCCAGCAAGCCAACAGTGAGTCAGCACGCACAAAAACAGGATCCCAAAACTGAAGCAGGATCATTGAACTCAACCATAGTTACCTCTATTACTTTTACATCTTTCCTACTGTGACAAGTCAATGTCGAGCTTAAACAGAGACATTGTCTTTCCCGTAGACTGAATATAATGCTGTTCTTGATAAATGTGTTGCAGTCTAATGATAAACTTTTTAACTGAAAATGATGTTTTAGCATAGGTGCAGGTTTGGGGGGAAGCAGGGGACATGTCCTCCTCAATATTTCGCACATGTACAGTTGTATCCCTCAATAAAACATGAATAAAGCAGATGACTTTTATTTTGACAAAATTAAAGACATTTATACAATAAATTGATGCAGAAAGGGCACAAATTAATGCATAAAAATGCGCCGGGGGAATCGCGTAGGATACTCAAAATTTTCTGGTGGAGGACCCCAAACCTCTTGTTTTATATGTATAGCCTCTGGTGTTGAAATGAAACCTAAATGCCTGCAACCCTTTTGTTTTAATATGTTTAGGAGTTTTGTAATACAAATCTGAGGAACAACACTCTCGTTAACTCGGTAATTAAGCAAAAAGACACCAGCATCTGCAGAGGGAGGCAGCATTAAAATACAGTATTAGCCTACTGGAATATTTTCATATCCAGGGTGTAGCAATTGTATCAGGGTGACCATGGCCCCCCTGGCCCTCTCCTGGGGGCGCCACTGTTATAATGTTGTCTATATGCAGCAACAACAATCTACTGACATTCGCTGTCACTATGGAGGTCAGCAGGATGTTATGTTGTCGAGTTTGATTTGGGGTTGCTGACAGGGTTGTTTTGTACATTATGCAATTCTTGTCCTCAGGTCTCTCTTGAAAAATAGATAAACATCTTAATGAGACAAACCTATAAACAGTGCTATAAGAGGTATTCAGATATTGTACTTACAGTAAGTAAAAATACCAATGCAATAATATATGCAGTACATAGCGTATGCATGTATACATGTAAAACTATTCAAAAGGCATTATCAGCTTATATTGTTACAATAGTACACAAACATCTCCTGTTAATGTTTGATTATTGTTATAGCAAATTCTAAGTAGTTTATGTTGTTTGATTTATGAAAATTTGGCATTTGACATGTTTTTTTGTGTGAAATGTGAATATTTTAAGCAACCACAGCTCTCAAATAAATATAGTGGAGTACAAAAGTGCAATATTTGAAATACGGTGAAGTAGGAGGATAAAAAAGCATAAAACTGAAGTAACCAAGTACAGATACCTCAAATATGTTTTTAAATACAGGAATTAATGAACCTCTGCTTATCAAAGTATCAAATAGGGTTAAGTAAATAATACTAATGGCATTTGAAATGTATTGATTATGCCTAATAGTGTTGACATTTGAGTAATCAGCAGCATTAACTGCCATGTAAAATCATTTCCCCAGCATGATGTCATACCAGGATCTTTTTTGTAGTAACTACCGCACATGTATGCGGCATCTCTCATTTCTTTCTACTGAGAAGGGGGTTTTGTGCCACTGTTGTGGGTAAAAGTCACATTTCCCGCTTGACCCATTTACAACTCCGCACTGGTATTTCCAGCTGTAGTTCCTTGTTCTGTGGTTGGACATCACCTTTGACAGAGTATTTAAACTTTGCTGCCAGACACAAACATTATCAGCTCATCCAATCTGAGAATCCAGATCAGAAAAGTGATTCACTGCTGAAGAGAAGCTGTGTGACGATGGCTAAGCTCGCTGTGTGTGTCTCTGTAATGTTGGTGCTGCTGGTGGCACTGACTGAAAGCAGTAAGTATGACTTCAGCGATGACATGATTATGCATCTCACTAATATTACTGATTTAGGAGAACACATGAGTTGCTGCCTGTATTTCTCCAGATTCGGTGCTGTTTTCACATTAAAGTGGCACCTTAAAAATGTTACTTTGTCCTGTTTTGCTGAAATGTTCGGTCTGTCTCTCCTTTAGGTCCCATGTGCTGCACACAGTACCAAGAACATCCAGTCCCAGTGAAACTCCTGAAATACTACAGAATCCAGGAGATCACAGACTACTGCAACATCAAGGCAATAATGTAAGAAAATAAAATAAAAAATGTACCTCTATAACGTATGGAAATATAATATATATATATGATGTCTTAATTTCTTCCCTTGTTTTAATACAGTTTCAGGACGGTAAAAAACAAACTTCTGTGTGCCGATCCTGACAAAAAGTGGGTGAAGATCGCCATGGACTCTGTACCAGAGTAAGTTCACTCCTCTATTCAGTCAATCTCTGAGCTGATACACAGCACAGTCATCAACACTGATCCAAGATCTTCTTTGAATTAATTTAACAATTTCCTTTTTTTCTATTTTCTAAATAGAAAACTTTGAGCAGCATCTTCACTCATGGAGACCACCTGAGGAAATCACCTAAAAGACACAAGATAAAAATTAATACATTATTTTGAAATCAATTGATGCAAAATATTTTTTATTTTTTTAAGCCAATAAAAAGAATATTTTTGTAATACTTTGCTGTTTTTGTGGTCATCTTTTTCACGATGTGATGTTTCTCAAAAGAAAATATGAAAATACCACATTACATTTTATGTATAGCCCTGCTATAAAATGATGCAGAGGTAAACAACCATTGGCAGTAAAGTTTACTCAAGGATCCAAAGTAAAAGAATTTTTTGATCAGCTGACAGAGATATTCCCCCTTAAAAGACATCTTACTTATCTGCTATTGTGTAAGAACACATATCCAGTGGAAGGGGAAAATCATCAGCACTAGTATGGATAGTACTTGAGTAAATACTCTCAGTTGCCACTTTATAAGGTAACTAATGCAGTCTACTACAACAGCCCTGCAATAAATTCAATCTTAATGGAGGCTCAGTTTTTGTTGCAGTTGTGTTTAGTTACTGTGTTCCTAATATTTAGTCTACACTCAGTGATTGTAAAAACAACAAGAAGGACAAAATATTTAAAACATTATTTAGTAAAATGAAGCAATTCACAGAAGCACCTCAAACTATATCCTCTAACTAGGGATCAGCCCAGTCCAGGGCATGCTCCCCTTAGGAGATTTTTTTCCCTGTTTACTGCAGCTATATGCACTATTATTCAAGCCATGTGGGACAACATAATGCCTAAAAATCTGCACATAATAGCTGCCAAACTAAAAAAAATCATCCTGTACAGTCTACATCCTATTTTCATTTAAGTGTTCCACCTGTCTTCATCCTGCTGAAATCATAACACAACAAAAAATTAGGATGACTTGTTTTCACTCCTGCCACCTAAAGAGAGTGGAAATATGGTCTGCTGTTACTATTTGCAATCTATTTAAATTTGCATTTTAGTAATGAAATTAAACGCATTAAACAATTCAAAAATTAATTCTCAAGATTTTAAAATGACAGAAAAGACATTCTCAGACCATTTTTGTGGAGAGAGTTGATGGGACTGACTGAACCATGTGAGGTAGGCCCCGAAAAAGGGAATCGACATGGCCACCAGAGAGTCATGTCACAATATATACACCGGTATCCACAGGGCCCTGGTTCTGTTTTTAAATTTTGTGAGTGTCAACAGCAAAAATGGGTATGTTACCCAGAGGCAATGATACCATAGAGGGTTAACATAGAAATAGAATTTATTGCAATACAACTATATTATTCTGCAGTAGTTTCAGCTACATGCGTGCCTAATATTGTACTTTTCATCCATACAAAGTGAGACACAGTGACAGTGCAGGGTGTAATTCTGGGTACCAGCAGTAGGAGGCGACAGTGTTCCGCACAGGAAGGATTCACTTTATGAATGAACTGCTGGATGTACAAGCGGAAGAGACTTTCCGTATTTCAGACTCAGCAAAATGAAATGTCTGCTCCTGTGTAACTGCTAATAATAACGAAATCTGCCGTGCTTCTGAATTAAAACCTCGGTGTGATTGTGGTTATGGTTCTGAAAGCATGATAAGATGAAGATACACGACGATGCTAACTGTGTTACATCTGTCCATATCAAGCTAGCTGAAGCTAACGGTTAGCTGCTGTTGTTTTTATGAAGAATGAGAGCTAGCTACGAGCGGAAAGATGATTAAAAGAGGAGAAAGGTAAGATACAGAAACGTAGAGGAGAAACACACAATTATTTGTAATGTGCCTTGTGTTACAGTTAAGTCTGGAGACTCGTTAATGCTGCTTTTCATTATATTTCGCCAATATTATTGTGTGAGACGCTAACGGTTAAAATAGGAATTTGTGCCTAGCGTAACTCAACACCTTGAAACCTGAGCATATTAGCTTGATTTCAAAATTTTTAAAAAAAATTGGGGAAGGGTAATGAGCAACTTAAGAGGAAAATACTTTTTTTCTAGAAACTAGCGAGGAATTAGAAACACACACACACACACACACACATACACACACAAACAAACATGGGAAAGTAACGACATAAACAAAACAAACAAACAAACAAACAAAAAAGAAATGACCTGGAAAAAACCCCCCACAAGGATATGGCCTGAAAAAAAGCTTAAAAAATCCAATAATTAAGTTCAGATAATTTCAAATATGTAGTTCTGATTATTATAAATATATAGTTATCTGGGCATTTTCACAAGCTTTAAAAAAATGTATCTGCCAAATCTACTAATTTCTTGCAATTTGCAGGACAATTCTTGCCAAAGTGCTCTTGGTCTCATTTCCTTTTGAAAGACATCAAATAAGTTTGCTCAGGGGTTCAAAAAGCTAGGCAAATAAACACAAAGCACGTTTTCCCCAAAAAAGACTTTGCTTATATACCTCATATTGTGTGTCATTTACAGTGTAATATTATGTTATTGTAGTATTTGTGGACATGCAAAGGAAGGTGAATTTACTGTAAATTGTTTGATTTGATTGTATTCTGTGACAATTGTCCAAACACTCACAGAACACAAAGTAAGAAAAGAAAAACACCCTATTTTCTCTCTTTCTCTTTCCTATATTACATTCTGTCATCTACTGTAATTTAATTGTTTTTTCCGACATCTATGGCACGTCTGTTTGCCCTGGAAGAGGGTATCCATACTCAGACGCTCTTCCTGAGGTTTCTACCATCTTTTTTTGGCTGTTAAAGGGTTTTTTGGGGGGAGTTTTTCCTTAGTTAATGTGAGAGTCTAAGGACAGAGGGATGTTGTATGCTGCAAAGCCCTCTGAGGCAAATTGTGATTTGTGGTAATGGGCTTTATAAATAAAATTGACTTGTCTTGATTTGATTAGATAAATTGAGTTAAACTTCCACCTTCCAACCTTTATCTGCAGCAAGGTGTAGCTTTCTGTCGGTGCTTATGATCTTAGCATGACACCACAAATGTACAAAATGTCATAAATATATAATGCAACTATTGTTTTGTTTTCAATATAGGTGTGACGTGAACATGGAGGCCCTGAGAATGGTCACAGCTGGCTGAAGTACACCTGCTGACCCAGCAGGTTCCTTCCAGGTTGAAAGAGAAAGGAGGAGCTATGAAAGAAGAGGCAGGAAGGGCAGAGTGTGGAGGCGAGGCCCTGTTCAAGGACCAGGACTTCCCCTCTGATGACACGTCCCTGTTCTCTGACAGCTCCACACCCATCGCCAGGCTGCAGGGAGAGATCACCTGGAGACGCCCACAGGTCAGACCAAGTGCCAAGAGGAAATTGGAAATGCCGTCGTATATTCCTTGTGTGTTTGTTTTGTCATAGGTTCAATGCTGCATCACCTGCCACAGACGGGCCTTCCCCTGTCAGGTGGTGGATCTGATTATGAAAGGGTGTCCGTAGTTTCATGGTAGAATTCAGTATTTCACAAAAAGCAAATGCATGTAATAAAAGACAAGAAACGCATTGTAGATAATACTAAACATTGTGAAAACACACACACACACACACACACACACTGTAGCTCCCTTAAGTGCAAGTGACATTTCAAATGCTGCTCTTCAGACTTGGCTTAAGACAAACCTGTTTTGTGTCTGTTGTTTTTGAGTGACTGACAAAATGGTGCGACAAAAATTATTGTGAGAGGCCCTGACCCCCACGTCAAAAGCTTCTGAATTTTTTTACCCCCCAAACCCAAATCTCATGGTTATTGCATGTCTTCTTTGAGTCAGTGGATCTCAATTTATGTATATTTCCCATCTCCAGGAGATCTGCCAGTTGCCAGCTCTCTTTCCTGACAACATCAACCTGGGTCATGCGAAACAAGGCTTATTAGGAGACTGCTGGTTTCTCTGTGCCTGCACCTTCCTGCTCAAGAGCAAACATCTACTTAACAAGGTACAGTAACACCTGTATTATCATTTAGGCTTTACTAGAATTTTATGATCTGCCACTCTGGCTTTGTACAGAATCTGACGATGTGAATTCTGTACAGTGTTTAGTGATTAGACTAAGTTCCAGATAATAAGCATGTCATAAGCACGTTTTCTACTGTATGTCATACCGCAGTGTTGATTCGGTGTGTGACGCTCTGTAGGTGTTGCCTCCAGACCAGCCCCAGTGGGGTGACAGCAGGTACAGGGGCTCCTTCCAGTTTCGTTTTTGGCAGCAGGGCCACTGGACAGAGGTAACCATTGATGACCGCCTGCCCTGTATCAATTCCACTCCCTGCTTCTCACGTTGCCACTCCCCCACTGCCTTTTGGGTAGCCCTGTTGGAGAAGGCCTATGCCAAGTAAGTAACCTGTGGAATTTCCATGTCTCATCTTTTAGTTTGACATACTGTTAACATTTATTTAGGAGATTGTTTTGGTTGGTACTTTGAGAGAGATTTACTAGTCTTGCAATGCATTTCTAACCACACGTTAAGTGAAGTTTGGAATTCCTATTTCCTGTCCTTTCCGTCCTCTTCAGGCTTCATGGCTCATATGAGAGACTTTGGGCAGGGCAGGTGTCCGAGGCACTGGTGGATCTAACCGGGGGCCTGGCGGAGCGTTGGAGCTTGGGAGAATCAGAAGAGGAGCAGAAACCAGAGCAGGACAGTGACCAGGTCAGGAGGAGAAGGCTGGACCTGGACCTTCTGTATGCTGTGAAAGATGAGTGTGCGCTCAGCTGCTCCACTCACAGCAGCCCTGGAGGTCAGAAAGAAGTGTTTTCTTTCACATTTTTGATTTTAATCCTGTGTCACATCACCTGATGACCTTGATGACTGTTTTAGATGCCAGTGAGCTGAGTCAGTACCATGCTCTGACTATCATGGAGTGGCTGGATGTGAAGACGGCATCAGGGAGCAATGTACGGCTGCTCAGGATCAGAAACCCCTGGGGAAGATGCTGTTGGGGAGGGGCCTGGACTGGGAGGTGGGCATGTGTGTCTGCTTATGTGTGTCATAGTCAAGATTTTACTTGAAAGGGTGCTGGGGCTCAGTGCGATCACTTGTAAGTTTGTAGAAAGCCCAGATAATGTGCACTGAAGCACCAGACTTGATTTATTGTGTATTTCGTTGGTCATTCACCAGTCTGCTCGGCAGGAAAATCCAGACATTTGGATTCAGTCTGCATTCACCCACTCTACCTCTTTCTCTGCAGTGGTGCCGGCTGGAGTTCTGTGGACCCTGCTTCTGCTTTGGACCTACAAGCCAGGGTGGCCGAGGGCGAGTTCTGGTTGGATGAGACTGAATTCTTATCCCAGTTTGATGATGTCACAGTGGGCTACCCCATTAGTGATGAGGGGCACTTAAAAAGCATTTACACCGGTGATTTCCTTATTTCATTAGGGGGTGTTTTAAACCTTCAGTCAGACAGTGACCTCATTGGCACCCTTTTTTTAAACCTGACAACTCTCTCCGACAGGACAACTGCTGACACACAACCATCAGCTGGCTGGCCGTTGGACGAAAGGGCACTCCGCGGGCGGCAGTCGAAACAGCAGCAGCTACAGCTGCAACCCAAAATTTTGGCTCAAAGTGTGTGAGACAGGAGAGGTGCTGGTTTCCCTGCTGCAGCATAGAAAATGGAGAAACACAGAAAAATACGCACAAACGCCGCTTGAGGATAGCGCGAACACAACACACCAGCACTACCAGGCTATTGCTCTACATATGTGGAAGGTTGGTGCTGTCATGTACAGGCAAAAAAAAATATTTGTGTCTCTTCATCATGTCACCAGCAATTTTCTGTCACTAGGTTGAGAAAAGGCGTTTTAATCTGAGCCGGATGTTGAACAAACCTCCTTGTGCTTCTACTCACTGCCACGCCTATGAGAGAGAGGTAGTTCTCCACGGGGAGCTGGAGCCTGGATACTACCTGCTGATCCCCAGCACCTACCAGCCAGGAGCTGAGGCCCGCTTTCTCATCAGGGCCTTTTCCTCCTCTCCAACATCCCTCAGGTAAGGACCAGTTAACAGATGACAAAAGTCAGCAAGCTTGTATTACTAGGGCCAGGCCCAAATATTCAGCCATTTGAAAATTTGTTAATTGGGAAGTATACAGTTTTCAATTTATGGATTCAGATATTCAGTTTTTTTTTCCATAGTGTTTGTGAGTAAGAAAAAAAATCGCTGTTAAATCCTGGATTTGTTGAAGTTAGTATGCTGTGTTTCTGTTTCATAGGGCTTTTTTTTGGATTATTATGAGTTGTTTGTAGGTCTATAATAATTTGTCCATGATTATAAAAATTGTCACAAGCTGTGTAATGTCACAAAAACTGCATATATAAGTCACAGCTCACATGAGTTGAACCCATTCCCACAGCACAGAGCAGGCAAATTTTAAGATCCTGCATAGTGAGGATGCTTATCTTTTAAGACACACAAACAAATTTAATAGACTAATTTAGAACACTGGACACAGATTATTGTATAAAGAAACTGTCAGACTTTTTTGACTTCACAAACTAGTACTATAAAGTGTCACAACCGCTGTCAAACTGTCGGAGGCACTCCGGATTCCCCCTCACCTGACACGAAAGCTCCTTGGCAGAAGCCTCGATTATTCGTTTATTTATGCTGAAGCTCCAGAGCCCAGAACATCGTATTTGGGACAGCCCTATGTATAACCTGTGTAAAGATTATGTATGCAGAACATGACGACATAGAAATACTTTTGCACAGCTTTTGCACTACTAAACAAAGCAAGAAAAAAAACTATGCACTCGGCACTTTAAGCTTTGGAGTGAGTGGGTGAGTGCAAGTGTGTGTGTGCGTAAAGACACCTTGTCATGACTTTAATAGCAGTTCATATATTTTAGTACTATTTTATTACTTGACAGTGCTTGTTTTTAATTATTTTGTTGTCCTTTAAATCTGTATTGCTCTGATGTCTTGTCTTGGAATGCTGAATTTCCCATCTGCACAACAAATTTAGCTTTGGGCACTAAGAAAGAAACCTTGAACCTTGAAAATAATGGTAAACATTTAGCCCACCCAAGGTATGCATTTTTTTTTGTGATAAAATTTGAACAAAGTGGGGGTTTCATACCATCTTCAAAAGTTCAGGTGCTGTAAGAGATATGTTTGGATGTTATTTTTTTTACTATGGAGCCAAAAATGCATCATGGAGAGAGAAAAAATCTAATTTATGGGCAAAAAAATATTAATTAATTTTCTCAAATCAATAAAGTTGGATGCACAAACAAACAGAAAATCATGTAAAAAAATAATTTACAATGTATTTTTAATAAATGCAAAAGTGTCCTAGCAAAATCAAAGCAAAACTGCATTTTTTTTTCCATTCAACAATGTTGTGTTATGTTTTGAAATCCTTAAACATACAGGAAGTGAAAATGTTAACAATATTGTTAAATGCCATGTTTCTTAAATTTGAGCACATAATTCATTCATTTGAGATCACAGTTAATTATATATTTGGACACAAACTCTATGATTTCTCTTAAAATTAATGAAAGAAAGTAAATGATGACATCTGCTGGTCAATTTGTTACCCTACTTATTGTTTTTCAAAAGATGGGTTTTCTGATCTCCATGTTCCGCCAAGTATAGTTCTGTTGATTGAATTGAATTATTCATTACATGACAATGTTGATTTCATTCTCAGTGCCCTGAAAAGCCCAGCACCTTCACTGCCATTGACAACAGATGGAGAGTGGGAGACCAGTTACTTTCGGGGCTCGTGGGTGGAGGGAAGCACAGCTGGAGGAGGCAGGAACTTCCTGTCTCACTGGCAGAACCCGTGCTTCCCTTTTACACTGAGTGATGATTCAGCAGTGACATCAGGAGTGAATGTCAGGATTACCCTGCACCAGAGCCGCCCTGACACCGCCCTGCACCCTATTGGCTTCCACATTTATAAGGTCAGTCAAACATTAAAGGAGAATAACGGTGCCATTTATGGCCATTCACCTCTTTGCATAGGAATCAATTGTGTATGGCAAGCTATGACAGCTGCCATGCCTTTGAATCATTTTTTTTATAAGGAGCTAATGTCACTTTTTGTCCAGCTCCTTTAGATAAATGCACATAAATGATAAATCACATAAATGATATCTGTGATTGTTTTTTTTAGTACCTAATGGATTCAGACATGTTTGAATTTGCCTATTTTGGGCCAAATTTGCATTTTGTTTGCTGTATTTTGAACACCTCTTGGTTAGTCTTTCAAAATGAGCATTTAATTCAAAGCATTTCTTTACTGATTAATGATAGCTAATGGTTGTTATTCCATAGTATCTGAGCATTTGATCTTGACCATGTATTTAGTTCCCAAAAGGGGAATCAGAGCAGTTGTTACCCAGAGACGAGGATCCTGCAGCCAGCTGTGTCCCTCACTGCTATACTCAGGATGTCAGCCTGTCCTGCTGTCTGTCTCCTGGAGCTTACACCATAGTGCCATCCACCTATCAGCCCGACTGCTCAGCAAACTTCATCCTCAGTCTAGCTCGCAGAATCCACAGGTTGGCTCCCTTCTTTTGTCTTAAACTCGAATCAGAACATTGTTACACAGCTAATAGACGTGGCTCCAGATACTATTGTCAGAAAAAAAATAATTGACTTGTGTCTCTTTCAGAAAAGTGGTGAAAAGCCAGGAGACGCTGGGAAGAACCATTCAGGAGGTGAGTTAATTGAAGTAACTTAGTATTATAAAGTGCTAATTGTAAGAAAAAAAAACAACAACCAAAAAACACACAAACTTGGCAACACTAGCTAATGAATCTACTTTATTTTACAAGAGTCTTCATCACAGTAATTTTCACAACCCACATACTCTATAATATGCATTTTTAGGGTGCCGGAACCTATTACTATTCGTCTATCTGTCATAGGGTGCCTGCACTGCTTCGCAATGTGTCATACTTATTAGGGTGCCTGCACTGCTTCGCAATGTGTCATACTTATTAGGGTGCCTGCACTGCAGGCACACTGCGAAGCAGTGCAGGCACACTTGTGGCGGAGTGGCCACTTGTGGTGCAGTTGCTGTTCATCATACTTATTTGTGTGGATGCTTCAAAGCGACCATTTGTTCCATATGGCGACATACTATCTTATGACTATGGTATGACTTTTTTCAACATTTTAAATGCTGACTTTTTGGACTTCTTTTGAAATTCTACACTATAAACTTCTTCTAAATGCTGTACCATAAGTTTTATCGACACCTTGATCGATGACTTTTTTGACTGTTTTTACTACATGCTATAGTATGACTTTTTTCAACATTTAATTGTTGACTTTTTGGACCATTTCTTCCACATTCTATATTATAATGTTCTTCAAAATGCTAAACTACGACTTTTTTTGACATTTGGAACAATGAATTTTTCGACCATTTTTTCCACATGCTATAGTATGGAATTTTGTTACATACTATAGTATGACTTTTTTCAACATTTTAAATGTTGACTTTTTGGATTGTTCTTTTGAAATTCTACACCATAAACTTCTTCAAAATGCTCTACCACAAGTTTTATTAGCATCTGGAAGGATGACTTTTTTGACCATTTTTACCGCATTCTACCACTACTAGAACAAAAAACTACAACTGCTGCTTCTGTTACTTCTATTTCTACTGCAACTACTGCTACTACTATTAGTAATAGATTAGTTCTACAACAACAAATTCTACTCCTGCTACTGCGATTACTACTACTACTTCTACTACTACCACTGTTACTGCTTCCATTACTGCTAATACTAGTAGTTGTGGACTGGAACTATTGCTACTATTAATACAGCTACTTCTACTACTACTGCAATCATTACTACTGATGCTACTACTGCTTCTTATACTATTACTACTCCTTGTAGTGATAGATGTACACCTGCATACGTTCAGCTACAGAAACCATTCGAATGTCGAAATGTTATGCTCTTTCTGTCTCAATTCTTTTCTACATTTTATGCCTCATATTAAACATTTATTATTTTTACCTTTTCAGTTAACATCATCTTCTTCCTTTGAAACTCTTCCAGTTCAACTTGCAGCTTCTTCAGTTTAAAGCAGTGCAGCTTTCATTTCTGCCAGTTTTTCAGATATTTCTGGCAATTTGTAATATACTTTTTCATTTTCAGCAATATATTTCTGCATTTTCAGCCATGGTTTTAAACTGATTTCAGCTTTAAGCATCCACACACGTTCCGCAGGAAATGCACTTTGGAGTGCTGGAAACCTATTACTATTCATCATACTTAGGGTGCCTGTACCTCTGAAGGAGGGGCCACAAAAACACTTACACACATATAATAAATATTCATAAACATCTTTCTCACTCTGCATTGCTGCTGTCAGTATTATGTTGTACATGTACACATGTAGCTACTGCTTTTAATACTTAGTTAGGACATGGTGCAAGAGCAGGCACCCGCCAAAATTTCTTCTGAAATGTTCTAGTTTTCATTACCAATAGTTAGAATCTTAATTATCCAATGAGAGATTAGCACATTGATGGTTATGGGATGGTGCATCTTCAACTCAAAAACTAAAAGTGCACAACCAGAAAGACTACAGTTTTAAAGCATATATCAAAAACACAATCTACAGAAAAAATATTTTGAAGTTGCAGTCCTGGTGTTATGTTGCATTGTGCTAGAGAAACTTTCTTGTTTCAACCTGTGTCTCTGAGGCAGCACGTCCTCTCACACTTTCATCTGCAACAAAGCTCAACAAATAAAATGGTTGTTTCAGCAATCTGAAAGTTAGTCCTAACTCTAGGACCACTCAGGGGAAGAAATTCCCTTTTTCCAACCTTAAATCCGTATTTTTAACTCTGTGGTCAGAGGATGGCAGCACTGAATGATTGCTGTGTCTTGCTTTTTGTGTCTCTCTCTGGGCGGCAGATCTCTCACATCTCTGTGATGCAAAGCTAGTTCTCTGGGACTGTTGCTGCTCGACTGACGTCGGCTCACCTCCCGGTGCCTCTTGGCCCATGATGAAAGAACCAGTTCTCCCATCCACCCTCACCATGGAGGCTGTGTGTATGTATGTGTACCACCAGTGGCTGAGAAGGCAGGCAGGCATATTTAGTGGGAATGTGTGTGTGTTGGGAATACTGGAAACCCCTTTATCCTGAGCCGCTGAGGCTCAGGGCTGATGGGCAGCCACACACTCATCGGCTATTAGGACATCAGAGGTTGTCGGTGGGCTGGGCTGCTAATGAAGTATGACGGGACTGGCTGGTGTAAACAAACAGCCGCCATTGAAGAGGGCCGCTGCTGCTCTTGCTCATTCACTCACTGGTGCGCCTGCCGGCCCGGAACAAAGGGCCTTCTCATGAAGGTCCTCACAGAGGCACAGGGGGCAAGGGGCGAGGGGATGGTCTCCGACAGCAGAACCAACCAAACCACACCACACCATACCGTGCCATACCATGCCAGAGCTTTCTTCCCATCCCTTACCCCCCGACACTTTGCTCCTTACTTAAGTTGCAGTGTTGTCTCCAGACTTTGGGTTTTTACACTCCCTCATCCCCAAACATGCTCACCATACGGACTAACACTGAAGTCAGGCCAGAACTAAAGAAGCTCACTGTGTTCCTGACTCCATCCTTTTCCCCCCGAGCTCCCTTTTTGTCCCTCCAGACTCGGTCCACAGCTCGGCCTGGACCTGAACAGAGCCATAGTTTGAAGTTGCCGCTAGACCAGATGACAAGCGAGCGGATGGAAAGGACGAAACGAGGGATGCGGCACATCAGAGGAGGCTGGTTCATATGAAGAAGCCGCCAGTCCTTTTTGTGTCGAGGCTGTGTGCTGGTGTGTGCGTATGCTTGTTGGAAGCCATGTCTGTGTACCGAAGTCACAGATTTTCTATTATTTATTGGAGCCAATGTAACATAGACTTTCAAAATCTCTAATTAACTTATTAGAGTGGTACTTGGTTGTGTATTTATTATGTTTGGGAGTGAGATGTAATGAATAAAATATGAAAACATAACTCGGTGCTTATGTGTTTCATATTTTGGCTGTTTGTGTGTATATATTTACACCATGCCTATTTCCCGTGAGCATCAACCAAAACATACGGTTAGAAGTGTCACCCGCACGTTCATAATCGCGAGCAACACACGGCGTGCGCGTACACGTGCGTCCGCTGAGCGCGCCGCCGTTGCTGCGGAATTCCGGAGGCAGTGGTCGGACTCCGAAAGGCTCCCACCTAGAAAATAATGAACAACAAATTTGACGCGTGAGTAATCAAAAGTTTCTGTGAAATATCTGCCAGAGGGTGGCCCACCCCTCGTCGTGACAGGAAATTCACGGGGGTGCGTAACGTTAATGAGAACTGTTGCGTGTTAAAAAAGAGAGGTGTGTCAGCTTTATTGCATGGTCCTGCATGCTGTGTGTAACGTTTGATTTAACGTTATAAACCCACATGAGAGAAAGTGCAATACAGACACAGGTGCATATAAAATCAACAGAAGTAACAACAAAGATAAATAACATTTTATAATTGGGAAAATGCTGTGTTGCTAGCTTTAGCTTAGCTTGGCGGAAGTCGGACAGGCCCCGAATCCTCGGTGTGGTAGTTTTTGTGATGCGGGGAAATGTGCGCGCTGCTTCGGCTCAAACTAGACTCTCATGGCCCTAAAATACGGGCAGTTAGCTTATAGTGCATTGTAAGGTATTCACTGTCAGAGTAGTTTAAGTGCATGACTGAACGTGTGCGTCATAAACCGGCTACATTTTTGTAATTTACTGGTAAAAAGCAGTCTGTTGACAGCTTACTAGGCTACCTAGCTGGAAATAATGTAATGCGATGCAGCAGCCCTGAAATGGATTGTGTCTGTATTGAGGTGGTAATATTCACGTTTATTTTAGTGACAGATGTTTTGTTTCCCCCATTTATATCAATAAGGGCACACTGAGTATTAAGAATTGTTACTATAACACATTATAGTTCAAGAGCACCGTAGACTGCACCGTACAAAATTACTATAAGCTGACTGAACATTTTCTTCAACAGATAAAACAAAAAATCTCTTAATGTTGCATTATTAATTAGATTAAGAGGGTTAGTATTTATATGTATGTATTTATATAGCATCTTTCTTTAAAAGTCTGTTTAAAAGTGTTCATTGTTCACAAGCAAGGCAGAATTATTTATATAGCACATTTCATGCAAATCACAGTGCTTAACATAAAATATCAAAAGCAATTAGACTTCGTGCAAAAGGAACACATTTTAAGTAGACATTTAAATGCAATTAAAACCTTGTTGAATAACTGGAGAAAATAAGACAGGTATGTCATGCTAAAATAAAAGTTACAGTGCAGTGTAATAAATAAATAAATACAAAAAAGGCAGTAGCAAAGAGAAAAGTCTCCGGCCTTGATTTAAAAGAACTGAGAGTTGCAGTAGACCTGCAGTTTTCTGGGAGCTGGTTTCAGATATGTGGTGTATAAAAACTAAAAGCCCATGTTTAGCCTTAATTATAATTGGACAGAGTCCGACAATTTAGGAGCTTCAACCTCAAAAGCACAGTCTCCATTTGTCTTGAGCGTAGAGCGAGGAAAAACTAACATAGCTTGATCAGAGGACCTCAGTGACCTGCTGCTGATGTAGGGCTGCAGGTCACTGACCATGCAAGACCCTAAAAATGATCACAAAAATCTACGACTGGACGCTTACTTTTATTGGGAGCCAGTGTAAAGAAATCTAAATGGGACATTTTGCAGGATCTGGTCAAAAGCTTGGCAGTTGCGCTTTGCACAACTTTAGGCGATTTAGGGAAGTCTCGCTAAGGCTTGTGAAAAGGGAATTGCAGTAGTTAAGACAGGAGGAATTAAATGCATGAATAATCATCTCCAGCTCGGCTGTGGATGTCATGGGCCTGAGTTAAGCAATACTCCTCAGCTGGTAGAAACAAGGAATGGACCAAATAATAATCATATTGGTGAAGACTCAAAACCTGGCTCATATCAGATTGTTAGTTTTAGCAAGGTATACCTAAATAACTTTAAATAGAGTTGCCCCCTTAATTTAAATGAAGCCCGTGCATTTGTTTTGCTGCCTATGTATCCATCAAGTCTGAAAGATGATGACAGTGGAGATCACGATCAGGACCAAGGCTCACCGAAAGACAGTGAGAAGGAAAAAACTGAAGACGAGGACAAGGAACAGAACACCTCCAAGAAAAAGGTCAGCCTATTAACAAATGATTTACGTGTGTTTGCAGCCACAAAGTTAATTGTATCACTCAGCCACTTTCTTGTTTCCTGCAGATGGTGGTGCCAGGGGCAGGAGAGCACCCTCTTCAATACAACTACACCTTTTGGTACTCCAGACGCACTCCAGGGAGACCGGCCAGTACTCAGAGCTACGAGCAGAACATTAAACAAATTGGCAGCTTCGCCTCGGTAATACCTACCATACACTAGAAGACTTTTACAAACTTTAAAAACGCTCAAGTCTGACACCCTCTTGCATCTAAAGACGATTTAATTTTTGATTTAAAATGAGTGCTAGTTGTTGGATAAGATACATGCCGAATTAAGCCATGACTGTTGTTCATGCAACAATTCAGCCAATTTCACCTCCTTTCCCACCGTACAAAAGTATCGAGACTTGCTCACATTCTTGCTTCTTCCTAAAGTTCCTTCCATGTTTACTGTCCACCCTTTTGTTTTCGGCGTTGGAGAGACTGCAGCTATTTGTTGTTGACAATATTCAAGCCATTGAACTTAAGTATTTGCATAAGCTAAGACTAAAAACTAACGATAATATTTAACATGTTTGATTTTATTAGAACATTAAGACAAGAAAAAGACCGACTTAAGACAGCTTGGACTGACCACCTTACACCAAAAGACTGAGATCACAGGGACTTAACCTATCACGATTTTTATTCTGATAATGCAAATTTGTCTGCAACAGTGAATTGCGTGAAAAGTCATTTGGCGTAAGGCCGGTGTAAGTCGCTCCTCATGAGGGAACATACAGTGGATGGGGAGGGGACAGTCTGTATTACCTTAGTCAGACACAGCATAAATCAGTGTATACAAGCTTATTCTGACTCATGTTGATATAAACACGTCTTGTCCTTCCCAAGGTGGAGCAGTTCTGGCGTTTCTATAGTCACATGATCCGGCCAGGCGACCTGACAGGCCATAGTGACTTCCATCTCTTCAAGGAGGGTATTAAACCCATGTGGGAGGTGTGCACTCTGAAATCATGACTGTATCTTGTAACACATCGAATCTAATTAGTTTTGTGGATAAAAATCTCACTCTGAAGCCCTGGTTATGTTGTTTTTAGGACGATGCCAATAAGATGGGTGGGAAGTGGATAATCCGTCTGAGGAAAGGCCTGGCATCTCGGTGCTGGGAAAACCTGATCCTGGCCATGCTCGGAGAGCAGTTTATGGTTGGAGAGGAGATCTGCGGGGCCGTGGTGTCAGTACGCTTTCAGGTAAACACACACTCACCTGTTGTACTTGGTTACACACTGCCATCTTCTTTGCTGAATCCAAATGCCCACCCTCCAGACTTGCGGACTGAACACTTGCAGGCTTCAGTTCGTTCATACGGAGAGTGACGTATTTACTCTTGTCATGTAAAGTCTGTGACTGCAAGCTGCTAATAGAAAAGCTTCGAATCCTGCTGTTGCCGTGGAAACATTTGAGCAGACAGCTACAATTATGTTCACAGATAATTGCTATACTCCTCACCCAAGCTGATGAATGGTGTCTGCTCACATCATGTAAATCACATATATGTGCTTTCTCAATGACTCAACAATACAATATTCACACGTATGGGCTACACACATTTTAATACAGAAATACTCAATAAATAAGGATACTATGACTAAATATATTGGCAATTATTACATTGGAAGACCCTATCTAGATATCTTTTCTGTATTTTCTTAGCCTCTATATTTGATATTGGCCTACACTGCACAGTTTTTAGCCTGTAGGCTGGAGTTGTAAAATGCATTTTGCTTACCTCATCTTTAACATATTTCTGTGTCATGACATAGTTGTATGTTTTTTTCTGGCCTATTTAATTCAAGTATTGTTTTAATACAGTAATTTAAAATAAGTTTGCATAGTTTTTTATAGTCAACAGTTTGAAAAATCAAAACATCACGTCAGTACAGCAATGAAATGTGGGCAATTAAACCAGTGAAGTCGGCACCCCAAGCAGACTCTCTGGACATCTGCAGAAAGTCCGCTTTAGGCTTCTTGTGGACAGAATGAATTGTGGATTTGGACAGCACTCGCAGACTCCCCATGAAAGCACCTGCAAAGTCTGTGAGTCTGCAAGTGCGGTGAAGTTCAGACATTTGGTAGCTTCAGCCCTTCAGTTCACTCAGAAACACCTTTCCTGCCTCTTTTCTCCAGGAGGACATCATCTCCATCTGGAACAAAACAGCTAGCGACCAGGCAACCACTGCCCGCATCAGAGACACGCTGCGCAGAGTCCTCAACCTACCTCCTAACACCATCATGGAGTACAAGACTCACACAGACAGCATTAAGTATGTATGTCTCATCGTTTTATTATTTTCTCTCTCTCAAACATCACTTAATGCATGCTCACAAATTTTCTGTTGGGTTTCGTCTGTGACTAGAATGCAATATTGATGAGCCGAATGATGTAAAGCAGAGCTAATGTTTTTCACAACTTAAATGGTTATTATTCTTATTATTGTTGCATTTTTATAAAATCAAAAATCAAACATTTACTTTTTCCAGCTTCTTAAATGTTAACAATTGCTGCTTCTGTAATTCATCATTATGATGAATATAATTGTTTTTTTGCAGCAGAACATTGGACTCTTAAACTGTTGTTAAATTAAACTATTGTTTAACTATTTTTAAGCAATCATGATTAACCATTTTTTTTGCTCTCAATAAAGCATTCACTTTGCATTTGCTATAAAATAAAATAGACAAATTTGTGTTCCTTTTTTCTGTTTTAATTTGTTGGTGACTGTGTTAAAAAAGACAAGTGAAAGACAGCCATGTATGCAACTCCTTCATGTTTCATGCAATAATGTAATTATTCATGCAATAATGTTGTTATACTCCCATCAAAAAGGCCTAAATATCTAAACAGTTTGTTTATTTTGAATGATGATGTGCTGCATCCTTTGTTTACAGAGCATGGGAAGACTTCCATGGACTGGTGAATGCTAGTGGCGGACGTTAGCTCCTCAAACTGAGAACCTCTGCCAGAGTGAGTAATTGCTGATACATTATTTCAAGGTGAAAGAAATGGTTTATATCTAATATACTCTGTTTAATTCTAATGTTGTTAAAGTTCTAAGAGTGCCTTAAAAAAATAAATCTGTGATAGAATAAGAAAATAAAATAAAAAATAAATGTGGTAAAAGAATAAGGAGAAATTACACAGAGAAAATAAAGTAATTTATATGCTATCAATGAAAAATTACATATTTTTCCAAAAAATATAATGCATACAGATATAATTGTGAAAAGAAATGGAAATGCTTGTAATGATCTGTTTATTTCTCTTTGTATCGTCACATTCTTTAATTCTATTTATATTTTCCACATTTTGTTTGTTCACTTATTTATTCAGATTTTTATTTCTCTTTATATTTCTGCCTTTATTTTTCTTATTGGTTTACGAATTATTCTTTTGAATGGCACTCCTCTGACACCACTGTCTGTCTCTGGTTTTGGTGTGTAGGTGTGTATATGTGATGTGCTGGGGGATGACGAGTCCAGGGAAGGCTACCTCTGCGTGGACTGGCACTGTGTAAAATGAAGACGGAGCAAAAGCAGGAACGGAGGCCAGAAGACCATTCCTTCTTCGAGTCTAAAATTGGAAATGAACAGAAAAGCCTGTCAACCAAACACTGAACTAAGCCGATGAGGTAAATATGCGTTATTTTTAATCAACCAGAGAAGAGCAAAGCCTCCGATTTTATTTTTATTTTTGTTAATGCAAGTTGTAACATCTGTAAACTTGCCACAAGAGGGAGGCCATGTGACTGATGTTTGCTGATCTGGTCATTAGTTGTCAACAAAAGTGTACTTGAGAAAATACAACAAAAACAATATGTTATAGTATTAGATCTGGTTTTATTGCTTAACGAGACATCACAAACTTCCTGCTGTTTAAAATTAGTCTGTAAATCTGTTTATTGGGACTCAAACAGGGTTGGAGGTAGATGTTATTTTATTACAGTGCTGTATTTTAACTACAATTCTTCTGGTCATTTCGAACTAGAACGATTACTATTGTTGTGTACGATATATTTGTAAATACAGTCCACGTCAAAGATCACTTAACTGAATCAGCAACGATTCTCTGTCTTTGACTTGGAAGTTGAATCCCAAAGGATGAGGGCCATCCTGTGTTGGGCAGAAGGTTATTTAACCGGCATCTTAAGAATGGACTGCCAAGCTGCCTAAATCACTGTGCCTGGCCTCGAGCCTGAACCATTTTTTCCCTTTTGTCTCTTTTGTCTTTGTCCCGCCTTGAAAGAATCCAAGGGACAGGCTCTGCTTTAATGTCCTCAACGAAAGGTGTATAGGAGTCCTGAAACACTGACCTTCACTCCTTTTTTTTCCATTTTGTAGTAAAGAAATGAAACAGGGCCCAGGGTCAGGGTCTGTTACAGTTTTTATCAATTCCTCTGGCGCATTTTTTGGAACCATGTCAAGAAAGCGCTTCTATAGTTCATTGAAAAACTGTAACGCTGCCTGTGTTTGGTGGTGTGATGATGGGTGCAGGTGTGTGTCAAAAGTAAAGCAACACTGTTGGATGTACACCTGATGGAATATAGCAATAAATGTCAAATATGCATCTGCTGCTAAAGCTGGTTCAGTGTCATGTTCTTTCACAAATGAATCCTAAAATTGATATTTCACTTGTTTATATTTCAAAAACAATTCACTCATAAATGTGTCCCAAAAAAGATATTTCGCTTGTCAAATTTCAAATACAATTCAAATGGTTCCACAAACTGACTCAGCTGGTGTTCCTCATTAGTTGTAGCCCACTTTCATCAATGTACGTTTTTCTCCTGATTGATCTTTTTCATCGATCAGCTCATTTCGAAGAACATGTAATTCTGTGGAGAAAATATTGAAAACAGGTTAGTTAATCATAATGGAATGCAGTTACATACAGCAGGTATTTTAATGTGTCATAGTAGGGAAAGTACAAGTATGACTAAAAACTAAAAGTTACAGTTCACCTCAAAATATGAAATATTTATTCTGCCTCTTACCTGAACTGCTATTTATCAGTTTAAATTGTTTTGGTGTGAGTTGTCGAGTGCTGGAGATATCAGCCGCAGAGATGTCTGCCTTCTCTTAATGAAGCTAAATTGCACTCGGCTTGTGGTGCTCAGGGCCAAAGAATTCCATTTTAAAAATTGCCGTTTTGAGATGTTTTCAGCTGTTTTTGGGACGTGTCATATTTTGGCATTTTTAGCCATATTTTTAGCCTTGCCTTTTTCGTCATTTTTTCAACATGCATAATTAAGGTGTTTTGGGCTCTTTTTGCACCTTTCTATGCTATGGCATGTCTTGGCACACTGTTCTATGTTGTTTAGAGGTATTCTGAACTGTTTTTGGGACATGTCATATTTTGGCATTTTAGCCATAAGATAGCCTTGCCTTTTTTGTCATTTTTTCAGCATGCATAATTATAATGTTTATGACCATTTTTTGACACATTCCATGCTATGGTGCATCTCAGCACACTATTTTATGCTGTTTTCAGCTGTTTAAACCTGTTTTTGGGACATGTCATATTTTGACTTTTTTTTTGCTAAACTATAGCCTTGCTTTGTGGTCATTTTTTCAACATGAATAACTGTGGTGTTTTTGGCCATTTTTGCAACGTTCTATGTCATGACGTGTCTCGGGTTGCTGTTTTATGCTGTTTTAAGGTGTTTTGCTGTTGTTGGGACATGTCATGTTTTGATATTTTTAGCCATATTATAGCCTTGCCTTTTTTGTCAATTTTTCAGCATAAATAATTATGGTGTTTATGTCCGTTTTTGCACCTTTCTATGGCATGGTGTATCTTGGCACACTACTTTATGCTGTTTTGAAGTATTTTCAGCTGTGTTTGGGACATGTCATATTTAGATATTTTTAGCCATACTATAGCCTTGCCTTTTCCGTAATTTTTTCAACATGCATAATTATGGTGTTTTTGTCCATTTTTGTAACTTTCTATACAATGGGGTGTCTCAGGACGCTATTTTATACTGTTTTGAGGTGTTCTCAGCTGTTTTTGGTACATGTCATATTTTGACATTCTTAGCCATACTATAGCCTTGCCTTTTTCGTCATTTTTTTGACATGCATAATTATGCTGTTGGCCGTTTTTGTATCATTCTATGGTATGGTGTGTTTCCGCATGTTATTTCATGCTCTTTTGAGGTGTTTTCAGCTGTTTTTGGGACGTGTCATATTTTGACATTTTAGCCATACTATAGCCTTGTGTTTTTCGTCATTTTTTCGACATGCAAAATTATGGTGTTTTTGGCAGTTTTTTGCAACTTTCTATGCTATGGTGTGGCTCAACACGCTATTTTATGCTGTTTTGATATGTTTTCAGCTTTTTTTGAGACGTAATTTTTTTTTTACATTTTTAGCCATGTTATAGCCTTGTCTTTTTTGTAATTTTTTCAGCAGGCTAAAAATATCAAAGGCTATTGTAACGCAAAAATATCAAAATATGATATGTCCCAAAAACAGCAGAAAACACCTTAAAAAGCATAAAATACCAACCTGAGACATGTCATGGCATAGATTGTTGCAAAAATGGCCAAAAACACCATAATTATGCATGTTGAAAAAATGACAAAAATGGCAAGGCTATAGTAAGGCAAAATTGTCAAAATATGACATGTCCCAAAAATAGTTCAAAACACCTCAAAACAGCATAAAATAGCATGCCAAGACACGCCATAGCATAGAAAGTTGCAAAAACGGTCAAAAACACCATAATTATGCATGATGAAAAAATGAAGAAAACGGCAAGGCTATAGTAAGACAAAATTTTCAAAATATGACATGTCCCAAAAATAGGTTAAAACACCTCAAAACAGCATGAAATAGCGTGCTGAGAAACGCCATAGCATAAAAACTTTCAAAAATGGAAAAAAAACACCATAATTCTGCATGTTGAAAAAATGACGAAAATGGCAAGGCTATAGTAAGGCAAAATTGTCAAAATATGACATGTCCCAAAAATAGGTTAAAACACCTCAAAACAGCATAAAATAACGTGCTGAGAAACGCTATAGCATAGAAAGTTGCAAAAAAGGGACAAAAACACCATAATTATGCATGTTGAAAAAATGAAGAAAACGGCAAGGCTATAGTATGGATAAAATGTCAAAATATGCCATGTCAAAAAATCGTTTAAAACACCTCAAAACAGCATAAAATAGCGTGCTGAGAAACGCTATAGCATAGAAAGTTGCAAAAAAGGGACAAAAACACCATAATTATGCATGTTGAAAAAATGACAAAAATGGCAAGGCTATAGTAAGGCAAAATTTTCAAAATATGACATGTCCCAAAAATAGTTTAAAACACCTCAAAACAGCATGAAATAGCGTGCCGAAACATGCCATAGCACAGAACATTGGAAAAACGGACAAAAACACCATAATTATGCATGTTGAAAAAATCACGAAAAAGGCAAGGCTATAGTAATGCAAAATTGTCAAAATATGACATGTCCCAAAAATAGGTTAAAACACCTCAAAACAGCATGAAATAGCCTGCTGAGAAACACCATAGCATAGAAAGTTGCAAAAACTGACAAAAACACCATAATTATGCATGTTGAAAAAATGACAAAAATGGCAAGGCTATAGTAAGGCAAAAATTTCAAAATATGAAATGTCCCAAAAATAGTTTAAAACACCTCAAAACAGCATGAAATATCGTGCCGAAACATGCCATAGCACAGAATGTTAGAAAAACGGACAAAAACACCATAATTATGCATGTTGAAAAAATCACGAAAAAGGCAAGGCTATAGTAAGGCAAAATTGTCAAAATATGACATGTCCCAAAAATAGGTTAAAACACCTCAAAACAGCATGAAATAGCGTGCTGAGAAACGCTATAGCATAGAAAGTTGCAAAAAAGGGACAAAAACACCATAATTATGCATGTTGAAAAAATGATGAAAACAGCAAGGCTATAGTATGAATAAAATGTCAAAATATGACATGTCCCAAAAATCGTTTAAAACACCTCAAAACAGCATAAAATAGCATGCTGAGAAACGCTATAGCATAGAAAGTTGCAAAAACGGACAAAAACATCAGAATTCTGCATGTTGAAAAAATGACGAAAACAGCAAGGCTATAGTAAGGCAAAATTTTCAAAATATGACATGTCCCAAAAATAGGTTAAAACACCTCAAAACAGCATAAAATAGCGTGCTGAGAAACGCCATAGCATAGAAAGTTGCAAAAAAGGGACAAAAACACCATAATTATGCATGTTGAAAAAATGAAGAAAACGGCAAGGCTATAGTATGGATAAAATGTCAAAATATGACATGTCCCAAAAATAGGTTAAAACACCTCAAAACAGCATGAAATAGCGTGCTGAGAAACGCTATAGCATAGAAAGTTGCAAAAAAGGGACAAAAACACCATAATTATGCATGATGAAAAAATGACGAAAACAGCAAGGCTATAGTAAGGCAAAATTGTCAAAATATGACATGTCCCAAAAATAGGTTAAAACACCACAAAAATGCATGAAATAGCGTGCTGAGAAACGCCATAGCAAAAAAACTTTCAAAAATGGAAAAAAAACACCATAATTATGCATGTTGAAAAAATGACGAAAAAGGCAAGGCTATAGTATGGCTAAAAATATCAAAATATGACATGTCTCAAAAATAGTTCAAAACACCTCAAAACAACATGCAATAGCGTGGTGAGCCACGCCATAGTACAGAAAGTTGCAAAAACCGACCAAAAACACCATAATTCTGTATGTTCAAAAAATGACCACAAGGCAAGGCTATAGTAAGGCAAAATTGTCAAAATATGACATGTCCCAAAAATAGGTTAAAACACCTCAAAACAGCATGAAATAGCGTGCTGAGAAACGCCATAGCATAGAAAGTTGCAAAAACTGACAAAAACACCATAATTATGCATGTTGAAAAAATGACAAAAATGGCAAGGCTATAGTAAGGCAAAATTGTCAAAATATGACATGTCCCAAAAATAGGTTAAAACACCTCAAAACAGCATGAAATAGCGTGCCGAAACATGCCATAGCACAGAGCGTTAAAAAAAAACGGACAAAAACACCATAATTATGCATGTTGAAAAAATCACGAAAAAGGCAAGGCTATAGTAAGGCAAAATTTTCCAAATATGACATGTCCCAAAAATAGTTCGAAACACCTCAAAACAGCATGAAATAGCGTGCTGAGAAACACCATAGCATAGAAAGTTGCAAAAACTGACAAAAACACCATAATTATGCATGTTGAAAAAATGACAAAAACGGCAAGGCTATAGTAAGGCAAAATTTTCAAAATATGACATGTCCCAAAAATAGTTTAAAACACCTCAAAATGGCATGAAATAGCGTGCTGAGAAACGCTATAGCATAGAAAGTTGCAAAAAAGGGACAAAAACACCATAATTATGCATGTTTAAAAAATGATGAAAACAGCAAGGCTATAGTATGGATAAAATGTCAAAATATGGCATGTCCCAAAAATAGTTCAAAACACCTCAAAACAGCATAAAATAGCATGCCAACACACGCCATAGCATACAAAAAGTTGCAAAAACGGTCAAAAACACCATAATTATGAATGATGAAAAAATGAAGAAAACTGCAAGGCTATAGTAAGGCAAATTTTTCAAAATATGACATGTCCCAAAAATCGTTTAAAACACCTCAAAACAGCATGAAATAGCGTGCTGAGAAACGCCACAGCATAGAAAGTTGCAAAAACTGACAAAAACACCATAATTATGCATGTTGAAAAAATGACAAAAATGGCAAGGCTATAGTAAGGCAAAATTGTCAAAATATGACATGTCCCAAAATAGGTTAAAACACCTCAAAACAGCATGATATAGCGTGCCGAGAAACGCAATAGCATAGAAAGTTGCAAAAACTGACAAAAACACCATAATTATGCATGTTGAAAAAATGACAAAAACGGCAAGGCTATAGTAAGGCAAAATTGTCAAAATATGACATGTCCCAAAAATAGGTTAAAACACCTCAAAACAGCATGAAATAGAGTGCTGAGAAACGCTATAGCATAGAAAGTTGCAAAAAAGGGACAAAAACACCATAATTATGCATTTTGAAAAAATGAAGAAAACGGCAAGGCTATAGTATGGATAAAATGTCAAAATATGCCATGTCAAAAAATCGTTTAAAACACATCAAAATAGCATAAAATAGCGTGCTGAGACATGCCATAGCATAGAAAGTTGCAAAAACGGACAAAAACACCATAATTATGCATGTTGAAAAAATGACAAAAATGGCAAGGCTATAGTAAGGCAAAATTGTCAAAATATGACATGTCCCAAAAATAGTTTAAAACACCTCAAAACAGCATAAAATAGCGTGCCGAGAAACGCCATAGCATAGAAAGTTGCAAAAAAGGGACAAAAACACCATAATTATGCATGTTGAAAAAATGACAAAAATGGCAAGGCTATAGTAAGGCAAAATTGTCAAAATATGACATGTCCCAAAAATAGGTTAAAACACCTCAAAACAGCATGAAATAAGCGTGCGAAACATGCCATAGCACAGAAAGTTGCAAAAGGGACAAAAACACCATAATTATGCATGTTGAAAAAATGAAGAAAACGGCAAGGCTATAGTATGGATAAAATGTCAAAATATGACATGTCCCAAAAATCGTTTAAAACACCTCAAAACAGCATGAAATAGCGTGCCGAAACATGCCATAGCATAGAAAGTGGCAAAAACGGACAAAAACACCATAATTATGCATGTTGAAAAAATGACAAAATGGCAAGGCTATAGTAAGGCAAAATTGTCAAAATATGACATGTCCCAAAAATAGTTTAAAACACCTCAAAACAGCATAAAATAGCGTGCCGAGAAACGCCATAGCATAGAAAGTTGCAAAAAAGGGACAAAAACACCATAATTATGCATGTTGAAAAAATGAAGAAAACGGCAAGGCTATAGTATGGATAAAATGTCAAAATATGACATGTCCCAAAAATCGTTTAAAACACCTCAAAACAGCATAAAATAGCATGCTGAGAAACGCTATAGCATAGAAAGTTGCAAAAACGGACAAAAACATCAGAATTCTGCATGTTGAAAAATGACAAAATGGCAAGGCTATAGTAAGGCAAAATTTTCAAAATATGACATGTCCCAAAAATAGGTTAAAACACCTCAAAACAGCATAAAATAGCGTGCCGAGAAACGCCATAGCATAGAAAGTTGCAAAAACTGACAAAAACACCATAATTATGCATGTTGAAAAAATGATGAAAACAGCAAGGCTATAGTATGGATAAAATGTCAAAATATGACATGTCCCAAAAATCGTTTAAAACACCTCAAAACAGCATGAAATAAGCGTGCTGAGAAACATGCCATAGCATAGAAAGTTAGAAAACGGACAAAAACACCATAATTATGCATGTTGAAAAAATGAAGAAAAATGGCAAGGCTATAGTATGGATAAAATGTCAAAATATGACATGTCCCAAAAATAGTTTAAAACACCTCAAAATAGCATAAAATAGCGTGCTGAGACATGCCATAGCATAGAAAGTTGCAAAAAAGGGACAAAAACACCATAATTATGCATGTTGAAAAAATGACAAAAATGGCAAGGCTATAGTAAGGCAAAATTGTCAAAATATGACATGTCCCAAAAATAGGTTAAAACACCTCAAAACAGCATGAAATAGCGTGCCGAAACATGCCATAGCATAGAAAGTTGCAAAACGGACAAAAACACCATAATTATGCATTTTGAAAAAATGAAGAAAACGGCAAGGCTATAGTAAGGCAAAATTGTCAAAATATGACATGTCCCAAAAATAGTTTAAAACACCTCAAAACAGCATGAAATAGCGTGCTGAGAAACGCCATAGCATAGAAAGTTGCAAAAACTGACAAAAACACCATAATTATGCATGTTGAAAAAATGACAAAATGGCAAGGCTATAGTAAGGCAAAATTGTCAAAATATGACATGTCCCAAAAATAGTTTAAAACACCTCAAAACAGCATGAAATAGCGTGCTGAGAAACGCCATAGCATAGAAAGTTGCAAAAACTGACAAAAACACCATAATTATGCATGTTGAAAAAATGACAAAAATGGCAAGGCTATAGTAAGGCAAAATTGTCAAAATATGACATGTCCCAAAAATAGTTTAAAACACCTCAAAACAGCATGAAATAGCATGCCGAGAAACGCCATAGCATAGAAAGTTGCAAAAACGGACAAAAACACCATAATTATGCATGTTGAAAAATGACAAAATGGCAAGGCTATAGTAAGGCAAAATTGTCAAAATATGACATGTCCCAAAAATAGTTTAAAACACCTCAAAACAGCATAAAATAGCGTGCTGAGAAACGCCATAGCATAGAAAGTTGCAAAAAAGGGACAAAAACACCATAATTATGCATGTTGAAAAAATGAAGAAAACGGCAAGGCTATAGTATGGATAAAATGTCAAAATATGCCATGTCAAAAAATCGTTTAAAACACCTCAAAATAGCATAAAATAGCGTGCTGAGACATGCCATAGCATAGAAAGTTGCAAAACGGACAAAAACACCATAATTATGCATGTTGAAAAAATGACAAAAATGGCAAGGCTATAGTAAGGCAAAATTGTCAAAATATGACATGTCCCAAAAATAGGTTAAAACACCTCAAAACAGCATGAAATAGCGTGCTGAGAAACGCCATAGCATAGAAAGTTGCAAAAACTGACAAAAACACCATAATTATGCATGTTGAAAAAATGACAAAAATGGCAAGGCTATAGTAAGGCAAAATTGTCAAAATATGACATGTCCCAAAAATAGTTTAAAACACCTCAAAACAGCATAAAATAGCGTGCCGAGAAACGCCATAGCATAGAAAGTTGCAAAAAAGGGACAAAAACACCATAATTATGCATGTTGAAAAAATGAAGAAAACGGCAAGGCTATAGTAAGGCAAAATTGTCAAAATATGACATGTCCCAAAAATAGTTTAAAACACCTCAAAACAGCATAAAATAGCGTGCTGAGAAACGCCATAGCATAGAAAGTTGCAAAAACTGACAAAAACACCATAATTATGCATGTTGAAAAAATGACAAAAATGGCAAGGCTATAGTAAGGCAAAATTGTCAAAATATGACATGTCCCAAAAATAGGTTAAAACACCTCAAAACAGCATGAAATAGCGTGCCGAGAAACGCCATAGCATAGAAAGTTGCAAAAAAGGGACAAAAACACCATAATTATGCATTTTGAAAAAATGAAGAAAACGGCAAGGCTATAGTATGGATAAAATGTCAAAATATGCCATGTCAAAAAATCGTTTAAAACACCTCAAAATAGCATAAAATAGCGTGCTGAGACATGCCATAGCATAGAAAGTTGCAAAAACGGACAAAAACACCATAATTATGCATGTTGAAAAAATGACAAAAATGGCAAGGCTATAGTAAGGCAAAATTGTCAAAATATGACATGTCCCAAAAATAGGTTAAAACACCTCAAAACAGCATGAAATAGCGTGCTGAGAAACGCCATAGCATAGAAAGTTGCAAAAACTGACAAAAACACCATAATTATGCATGTTGAAAAAATGACAAAAATGGCAAGGCTATAGTAAGGCAAAATTGTCAAAATATGACATGTCCCAAAAATAGTTTAAAACACCTCAAAACAGCATAAAATAGCGTGCTGAGAAACGCCATAGCATAGAAAGTTGCAAAAAAGGGACAAAAACACCATAATTATGCATGTTGAAAAAATGACAAAAATGGCAAGGCTATAGTAAGGCAAAATTGTCAAAATATGACATGTCCCAAAAATAGTTTAAAACACCTCAAAACAGCATAAAATAGCGTGCCGAGAAACGCCATAGCATAGAAAGTTGCAAAAAAGGGACAAAAACACCATAATTATGCATGTTGAAAAAATGAAGAAAACGGCAAGGCTATAGTATGGATAAAATGTCAAAATATGCCATGTCAAAAAATCGTTTAAAACACCTCAAAATAGCATAAAATAGCGTGCTGAGACATGCCATAGCATAGAAAGTTGCAAAAACGGACAAAAACACCATAATTATGCATGTTGAAAAAATGACAAAAATGGCAAGGCTATAGTAAGGCAAAATTGTCAAAATATGACATGTCCCAAAAATAGTTTAAAACACCTCAAAACAGCATGAAATAGCGTGCTGAGAAACGCCATAGCATAGAAAGTTGCAAAAACGGACAAAAACACCATAATTATGCATGTTGAAAAAATGAAGAAAACGGCAAGGCTATAGTATGGATAAAATGTCAAAATATGCCATGTCAAAAAATCGTTTAAAACACCTCAAAATAGCATAAAATAGCGTGCTGAGACATGCCATAGCATAGAAAGTTGCAAAAACGGACAAAAACACCATAATTATGCATGTTGAAAAAATGACAAAATGGCAAGGCTATAGTAAGGCAAAATTGTCAAAATATGACATGTCCCAAAAATAGTTTAAAACACCTCAAAACAGCATAAAATAGCGTGCTGAGAAACGCCATAGCATAGAAAGTTGCAAAAAAGGGACAAAAACACCATAATTATGCATGTTGAAAAAATGAAGAAAACGGCAAGGCTATAGTATGGATAAAATGTCAAAATATGACATGTCCCAAAAATCGTTTAAAACACCTCAAAATAGCATAAAATAGCGTGCTGAGACATGCCATAGCATAGAAAGTTGCAAAAACGGACAAAAACACCATAATTATGCATGTTGAAAAAATGACAAAAATGGCAAGGCTATAGTAAGGCAAAATTGTCAAAATATGACATGTCCCAAAAATAGGTTAAAACACCTCAAAACAGCATGAAATAGCGTGCTGAAACGCCATAGCATAGAAAGTTGCAAAACTGACAAAAACACCATAATTATGCATGTTGAAAAATGACAAAAATGGCAAGGCTATAGTAAGGCAAAATTGTCAAAATATGACATGTCCCAAAAATAGTTTAAAACACCTCAAAACAGCATAAAATAAGCGTGCTGAGAAACGCCATAGCATAGAAAGTTGCAAAAAGGGACAAAAACACCATAATTATGCATGTTGAAAAATGAAGAAAACGGCAAGGCTATAATATGGATAAAATGTCAAAATATGACATGTCCCAAAAATAGTTTAAACCACCTCAAAACAGCATAAAATAGCGTGCCGAGACATGCCATAGCATAGAAAGTTGCAAAAACGGACAAAAACACCATAATTATGCATGTTGAAAAATGACAAAATGGCAAGGCTATAGTAAGGCAAAATTGCCAAAATATGACATGTCCCAAAAATCGTTTAAAACACCTCAAAACAGCATGAAATAGCGTGCTGAGAAACGCCATAGCATAGAAAGTTGCAAAAACGGACAAAAACACCATAATTATGCATTTTGAAAAAATGAAGAAAACGGCAAGGCTATAGTATGGATAAAATGTCAAAATATGACATGTCCCAAAAATCGTTTAAAACACCTCAAAATAGCATAAAATAGCGTGCTGAGACATGCCATAGCATAGAAAGTTGCAAAAACGGACAAAAACACCATAATTATGCATGTTGAAAAAATGACAAAAATGGCAAGGCTATAGTAAGGCAAAATTGTCAAAATATGACATGTCCCAAAAATAGGTTAAAACACCTCAAAACAGCATGAAATAGCGTGCTGAGAAACGCCATAGCATAGAAAGTTGCAAAAACGGACAAAAACACCATAATTATGCATGTTGAAAAAATGACAAAAATGGCAAGGCTATAGTAAGGCAAAATTGTCAAAATATGACATGTCCCAAAAATAGTTTAAAACACCTCAAAACAGCATAAAATAGCGTGCTGAGACATGCCATAGCATAGAAAGTTGCAAAAAAGGGACAAAAACACAATAATTATGCATGTTGAAAAAATGACAAAATGGCAAGGCTATAGTAAGGCAAAATTGTCAAAATATGACATGTCCCAAAAATAGTTTAAAACACCTCAAAACAGCATGAAATAGCGTGCTGAGAAACGCCATAGCATAGAAAGTTGCAAAAACTGACAAAAACACCATAATTATGCATGTTGAAAAAATGACAAAAATGGCAAGGCTATAGTAAGGCAAAATTGTCAAAATATGACATGTCCCAAAAATAGTTTAAAACACCTCAAAACAGCATAAAATAGCGTGCTGAGAAACGCCATAGCATAGAAAGTTGCAAAAAAGGGACAAAAACACCATAATTATGCATGTTGAAAAAATGAAGAAAACGGCAAGGCTATAGTATGGATAAAATGTCAAAATATGACATGTCCCAAAAATCGTTTAAAACACCTCAAAACAGCATGAAATAGCGTGCTGAGAAACGCCATAGCATAGAAAGTTGCAAAAACTGACAAAAACACCATAATTATGCATGTTGAAAAAATGACAAAAATGGCAAGGCTATAGTAAGGCAAAATTTTCAAAATATGACATGTCCCAAAAATAGTTTAAAACACCTCAAAACAGCATAAAATAGCGTGCTGAGAAACGCCATAGCATAGAAAGTTGCAAAAAAGGGACAAAAACACCATAATTATGCATGTTGAAAAAATGAAGAAAACGGCAAGGCTATAGTATGGATAAAATGTCAAAATATGACATGTCCCAAAAATAGTTCAAAACACCTGAAAACAGCATAAAATAGCGTGCTGAGACATGCCATAGCATAGAAAGTTGCAAAAACGGACAAAAACACCATAATTATGCATGTTGAAAAAATGACAAAAATGGCAAGGCTATAGTAAGGCAAAATTGCCAAAATATGACATGTCCCAAAAATAGGTTAAAACACCTCAAAACAGCATGAAATAGCGTGCTGAGAAACGCCATAGCATAGAAAGTTGCAAAAACTGACAAAAACACCATAATTATGCATGTTGAAAAAATGACAAAAATGGCAAGGCTATAGTAAGGCAAAATTTTCAAAATATGACATGTCCCAAAAATAGTTTAAAACACCTCAAAACAGCATAAAATAGCGTGCTGAGAAACGCCATAGCATAGAAAGTTGCAAAAAAGGGACAAAAACACCATAATTATGCATGTTGAAAAAATGAAGAAAACGGCAAGGCTATAGTAAGGCAAAATTGTCAAAATATGACATGTCCCAAAAATAGGTTAAAACACCTCAAAACAGCATAAAATAGCGTGCTGAGAAACATGCCATAGCATAGAAAGTTGCAAAAAGGGACAAAAACACCATAATTATGCATGTTGAAAAATGACAAAAATGGCAAGGCTATAGTAAGGCAAAATTGTCAAAATATGACATGTCCCAAAAATAGGTTAAAACACCTCAAAACAGCATGAAATAGCGTGCTGAGAAACGCCATAGCATAGAAAGTTGCAAAAACTGACAAAAACACCATAATTATGCATGTTGAAAAAATGACAAAAATGGCAAGGCTATAGTAAGGCAAAATTGTCAAAATATGACATGTCCCAAAAATAGTTTAAAACACCTCAAAACAGCATAAAATAGCGTGCTGAGAAACGCCATAGCATAGAAAGTTGCAAAAAAGGGACAAAAACACCATAATTATGCATTTTGAAAAAATGAAGAAAACGGCAAGGCTATAGTATGGATAAAATGTCAAAATATGACATGTCCCAAAAATCGTTTAAAACACCTCAAAACAGCATGAAATAGCGTGCTGAGAAACGCCATAGCATAGAAAGTTGCAAAAACTGACAAAAACACCATAATTATGCATGTTGAAAAAATGACAAAAATGGCAAGGCTATAGTAAGGCAAAATTGTCAAAATATGACATGTCCCAAAAATAGGTTAAAACACCTCAAAACAGCATAAAATAGCGTGCTGAGAAACGCCATAGCATAGAAAGTTGCAAAAAAGGGACAAAAACACCATAATTATGCATGTTGAAAAAATGAAGAAAACGGCAAGGCTATAGTATGGATAAAATGTCAAAATATGACATGTCCCAAAAATCGTTTAAAACACCTCAAAACAGCATGAAATAGCGTGCTGAGAAACGCCATAGCATAGAAAGTTGCAAAAACGGACAAAAACACCATAATTATGCATGTTGAAAAAATGACAAAAATGGCAAGGCTATAGTAAGGCAAAATTGTCAAAATATGACATGTCCCAAAAATAGTTTAAAACACCTCAAAACAGCATAAAATAGCGTGCTGAGAAACGCCATAGCATAGAAAGTTGCAAAAAAGGGACAAAAACACCATAATTATGCATGTTGAAAAAATGACAAAAATGGCAAGGCTATAGTAAGGCAAAATTGTCAAAATATGACATGTCCCAAAAAATAGTTTAAAACACCTCAAAACAGCATAAAATAAGCGTGCTGAGAAACGCCATAGCATAGAAAGTTGCAAAACTGACAAAAACACCATAATTATGCATGTTGAAAAAATGACAAAATGGCAAGGCTATAGTAAGGCAAAATTGTCAAAATATGACATGTCCCAAAAATAGTTTAAAACACCTCAAAACAGCATAAAATAGCGTGCTGAGAAACGCCATAGCATAGAAAGTTGCAAAAAAGGGACAAAAACACCATAATTATGCATGTTGAAAAAATGAAGAAAACGGCAAGGCTATAGTATGGATAAAATGTCAAAATATGACATGTCCCAAAAATCGTTTAAAACACCTCAAAACAGCATGAAATAGCGTGCTGAGAAACGCCATAGCATAGAAAGTTGCAAAAACTGACAAAAACACCATAATTATGCATGTTGAAAAAATCACAAAAATGGCAAGGCTATAGTAAGGCAAAATTGTCAAAACATGACATGTCCCAAAAATAGTTTAAAACACCTCAAAACAGCATAAAATAGCGTGCTGAGAAACGCATATAGCATAGAAAGTTGCAAAAAGGGACAAAAACACCATAATTATGCATGTTGAAAAATGAAGAAAACGGCAAGGCTATAGTATGGATAAAATGTCAAAATATGCCATGTCAAAAATCGTTTAAAACACTTCAAAATAGCATAAAATAGCGTGCTGAGACATGCCATAGCATAGAAAGTTGCAAAAACGGACAAAAACACCATAATTATGCATGTTGAAAAAATGACAAAAATGGCAAGGCTATAGTAAGGCAAAATTGTCAAAATATGACATGTCCCAAAAATAGGTTAAAACACCTCAAAACAGCATGAAATAGCGTGCTGAGAAACGCCATAGCATAGAAAGTTGCAAAAACGGACAAAAACACCATAATTATGCATGTTGAAAAAATGACAAAAATGGCAAGGCTATAGTAAGGCAAAATTGTCAAAATATGACATGTCCCAAAAATAGTTTAAAACACCTCAAAACAGCATAAAATAGCGTGCCGAGAAACGCCATAGCATAGAAAGTTGCAAAAGGGACAAAAACACCATAATTATGCATGTTGAAAAATGACAAAATGGCAAGGCTATAGTAAGGCAAAATTTTCAAAATATGACATGTCCCAAAAATAGTTTAAAACACCTCAAAACAGCATAAAATAGCGTGCTGAGAAACGCCATAGCATAGAAAGTTGCAAAAAAGGGACAAAAACACCATAATTATGCATGTTGAAAAAATGACAAAATGGCAAGGCTATAGTAAGGCAAAATTGTCAAAATATGACATGTCCCAAAAATAGTTTAAAACACCTCAAAACAGCATAAAATAGCGTGCTGAGACATGCCATAGCATAGAAAGTTGCAAAAAAGGGACAAAAACACCATAATTATGCATGTTGAAAAAATGAAGAAAACGGCAAGGCTATAGTATGGATAAAATGTCAAAATATGCCATGTCAAAAAATCGTTTAAAACACCTCAAAATAGCATAAAATAGCGTGCTGAGACATGCCATAGCATAGAAAGTTGCAAAAACGGACAAAAACACCATAATTATGCATGTTGAAAAATGACAAAATGGCAAGGCTATAGTAAGGCAAAATTGTCAAAATATGACATGTCCCAAAAATAGGTTAAAACACCTCAAAACAGCATGAAATAGCGTGCTGAGAAACGCCATAGCATAGAAAGTTGCAAAAACTGACAAAAACACCATAATTATGCATGTTGAAAAAATGACAAAAATGGCAAGGCTATAGTAAGGCAAAATTGTCAAAATATGACATGTCCCAAAAATAGTTTAAAACACCTCAAAACAGCATGAAATAAGCGTGCTAGAAACGCCATAGCATAGAAAGTTGCAAAAAGGGACAAAAACACCATAATTATGCATGTTGAAAAAATGAAGAAAACGGCAAGGCTATAGTATGGATAAAATTGTCAAAATATGACATGTCCCAAAAATAGTTTAAAACACCTCAAAATAGCATAAAATAGCGTGCTGAGACATGCCATAGCATAGAAAGTTGCAAAAAAGGGACAAAAACACCATAATTATGCATGTTGAAAAAATGACAAAAATGGCAAGGCTATAGTAAGGCAAAATTGTCAAAATATGACATGTCCCAAAAATAGGTTAAAACACCTCAAAACAGCATGAAATAGCGTGCTGAGAAACGCCATAGCATAGAAAGTTGCAAAAACTGACAAAAACACCATAATTATGCATGTTGAAAAAATGACAAAAATGGCAAGGCTATAGTAAGGCAAAATTTTCAAAATATGACATGTCCCAAAAATAGTTTAAAACACCACAAAATAGCATAAAATAGCGTGCTGAGACATGCCATAGCATAAAAAGTTGCAAAAACGGACAAAAACACCATAATTATGCATGTTGAAAAAATGAAGAAAACGGCAAGGCTATAGTAAGGCAAAATTGTCAAAATATGACATGTCCCAAAAATAGTATAAAACACCTCAAAACAGCATGAAATATCGTGCCGAAAAATGCCATAGCATAGAAAGTTGCAAAACGGACAAAAACACCATAATTATGCATGTTGAAAAATGACAAAATGGCAAGGCTATAGTAAGGCAAAATTGTCAAAATATGACATGTCCCAAAAATAGTTTAAAACACCTCAAAACAGCATAAAATAGCGTGCTGAGAAACGCCATAGCATAGAAAGTTGCAAAAAAGGGACAAAAACACCATAATTATGCATGTTGAAAAAATGACAAAAATGGCAAGGCTATAGTAAGGCAAAATTGTCAAAATATGACATGTCCCAAAAATAGTTTAAAACACCTCAAAACAGCATAAAATAGCGTGCCGAGAAACGCCATAGCATAGAAAGTTGCAAAAAAGGGACAAAAACACCATAATTATGCATGTTGAAAAAATGACAAAAATGGCAAGGCTATAGTAAGGCAAAATTGTCAAAATATGACATGTCCCAAAAATAGGTTAAAACACCTCAAAACAGCATAAAATAGCGTGCTGAGACATGCCATAGCATAGAAAGTTGCAAAACGGACAAAACACCATAATTATGCATGTTGAAAAAATGACAAAATGGCAAGGCTATAGTAAGGCAAAATTGTCAAAATATGACATGTCCCAAAAATAGTTTAAAACACCTCAAAACAGCATAAAATAGCGTGCTGAGAAACGCCATAGCATAGAAAGTTGCAAAAAGGGACAAAAACACCATAATTATGCATGTTGAAAAAATGACAAAATGGCAAGGCTATAGTAAGGATAAAATTGTCAAAATATGACATGTCCCAAAAATAGGTTTAAAACACCTCAAAATAGCATAAAATAGCGTGCTGAGACATGCCATAGCATAGAAAGTTGCAAAAACGGACAAAAACACCATAATTATGCATGTTGAAAAAATGACAAAAATGGCAAGGCTATAGTAAGGCAAAATTGTCAAAATATGACATGTCCCAAAAATAGTTTAAAACACCTCAAAACAGCATAAAATAGCGTGCTGAGAAACGCCATAGCATAGAAAGTTGCAAAAAAGGGACAAAAACACCATAATTATGCTTGTTGAAAAATGAAGAAAACGGCAAGGCTATAGTATGGATAAAATGTCAAAATATGACATGTCCCAAAAATAGTTTAAAACACCTCAAAACAGCATAAAATAGCGTGCTGAGAAATGCTATAGCATAGAAAGTTGCAAAAAAGGGACAAAAACACCATAATTATGCATGTGGAAAAATGACAAAAATGGCAAGGCTATAGTAAGGCAAAATTGTCAAAATATGACATGTCCCAAAAATAGTTTAAAACACCTCAAAACAGCATAAAATAGCGTGCTGAGAAACGCCATAGCATAGAAAGTTGCAAAAAGGGACAAAAACACCATAATTATGCATGTTGAAAAAATGAAGAAAAGCAGCAAGGCTATAGTATGGATAAAATGTCAAAATATGCCATGTCCCAAAAATCGTTTAAAACACCTCAAAATAGCATAAAATAGCGTGCTGAGACATGCCATAGCATAGAAAGTTGCAAAAACGGACAAAAACACCATAATTATGCATGTTGAAAAATGACAAAATGGCAAGGCTATAGTAAGGCAAAATTTTCAAAATATGACATGTCCCAAAAATAGTTTAAAACACCTCAAAACAGCATAAAATAGCGTGCTGAGAAACGCCATAGCATAGAAAGTTGCAAAAAAGGGACAAAAACACCATAATTATGCATGTTGAAAAAATGAAGAAAACGGCAAGGCTATAGTAAGGCAAAATTGTCAAAATATGACATGTCCCAAAAATAGGTTAAAACACCTCAAAACAGCATGAAATAGCGTGCCGAAACATGCCATAGCACAGAGCGTTAGAAAAACGGACAAAAACACCATAATTATGCATTTTGAAAAATGAAGAAAGCAGCAAGGCTATAGTATGGATAAAATGTCAAAATATGCCATGTCAAAAAATCGTTTAAAACACCTCAAAATAGCATAAAATAGCGTGCTGAGACATGCCATAGCATAGAAAGTTGCAAAAACGGACAAAAACACCATAATTATGCATGTTGAAAAAATGACAAAAATGGCAAGGCTATAGTAAGGCAAAATTGTCAAAATATGACATGTCCCAAAAATAGGTTAAAACACCTCAAAACAGCATGAAATAGCGTGCTGAGAAACGCCATAGCATAGAAAGTTGCAAAAACTGACAAAAACACCATAATTATGCATGTTGAAAAAATGACAAAAATGGCAAGGCTATAGTAAGGCAAAATTGTCAAAACATGACATGTCCCAAAAATAGTTTAAAACACCTCAAAACAGCATAAAATAGCGTGCTGAGAAACGCCATAGCATAGAAAGTTGCAAAAAAGGGACAAAAACACCATAATTATGCATGTTGAAAAAATGAAGAAAACGGCAAGGCTATAGTATGGATAAAATGTCAAAATATGCCATGTCAAAAAATCGTTTAAAACACCTCAAAATAGCATAAAATAGCGTGCTGAGACATGCCATAGCATAGAAAGTTGCAAAAACGGACAACAACACCATAATTATGCATGTAGAAAAAATGACAAAATGGCAAGGCTATAGTAAGGCAAAATTGTCAAAATATGACATGTCCCAAAAATAGTTTAAAACACCTCAAAACAGCATAAAATAGCGTGCCGAGAAACGCCATAGCATAGAAAGTTGCAAAAACTGACAAAAACACCATAATTATGCATGTTGAAAAAATGAAGAAAACGGCAAGGCTATAGTATGGATAAAATGTCAAAATATGACATGTCCCAAAAATCGTTTAAAACACCTCAAAACAGCATGAAATAGCGTGCTGAGAAACGCCATAGCATAGAAAGTTGCAAAAACTGACAAAAACACCATAATTATGCATGTTGAAAAAATGACAAAAATGGCAAGGCTATAGTAAGGCAAAATTGTCAAAATATGACATGTCCCAAAAATAGGTTAAAACACCTCAAAACAGCATGAAATAGCGTGCCGAAACATGCCATAGCACAGAGCGTTAGAAAAACGGACAAAAACACCATAATTATGCATTTTGAAAAAATGAAGAAAACGGCAAGGCTATAGTATGGATAAAATGTCAAAATATGCCATGTCAAAAAATCGTTTAAAACACCTCAAAATAGCATAAAATAGCGTGCTGAGACATGCCATAGCATAGAAAGTTGCAAAAACGGACAAAAACATCATAACTATGCATGTTGAAAAAGATATAAAAATGGCAAGGCTATAGTAAGGCAAAATTGTCAAAATATGACATGTCCCAAAAATAGGTTAAAACACCTCAAAACAGCATGAAATAGCGTGCTGAGAAACGCCATAGCATAGAAAGTTGCAAAAACTGACAAAAACACCATAATTATGCATGTTGAAAAAATGACAAAAATGGCAAGGCTATAGTAAGGCAAAATTTTCAAAATATGACATGTCCCAAAAATAGTTTAAAACACCTCAAAACAGCATAAAATAGCGTGCCGAGAAACGCCATAGCATAGAAAGTTGCAAAAAAGGGACAAAAACACCATAATTATGCATGTTGAAAAAATGAAGAAAACGGCAAGGCTATAGTATGGATAAAATGTCAAAATATGACATGTCCCAAAAATCGTTTAAAACACCTCAAAACAGCATGAAATAGCGTGCTGAGAAACGCCATAGCATAGAAAGTTGCAAAAACTGACAAAAACACCATAATTATGAATGATGAAAAAATGAAGAAAACGGCAAGGCTATAGTAAGGCAAAATTGTCAAAATATGACATGTCCCAAAAATAGTTTAAAACACCTCAAAATAGCATGAAATAGCCTGCTGAGAAACGCCATAGCATAAAAACTTTCAAAAATGGAAAAAAACCCACCATAATTATGCATGTTGAAAAAATGACAAAAATGGCAAGGCTATAGTAAGGCAAAATTTTCAAAATATGACATGTCCCAAAAATAGGTTAAAACACCTCAAAACAGCATAAAATAGCGTGCTGAGAAACGCCATAGCATAGAAAGTTGCAAAAACTGACAAAAACAACATAATTATGCATGTTGAAAAAATGACGAAAACAGCAAGGCTATAGTAAGGCAAAATTTTCATAATATGACATGTCCCAAAAATCGTTTAAAACACCTCAAAACAGCATGAAATAGCGTGCCGAAACATGCCAAAGCACAGAAAGTTGGAAAAACAGACAAAAACACCATAATTATGCATGTTGAAAAAATGACGAAAACAGCAAGGCTATAGTAAGGCAAAACTGTCAAAATATGACATCTCCCAAAAATAGTTTAAAACACCTCAAAACAGCATGAAATAGCGTGCTGAAACATGCCATAGCACAGAAAGTTGCAAAAACGGTCAAAAACACCATAATTATGTATGTTGAAAAAATGAAGAAAACGGCAAGGCTATAGTAAGGCAAAATTGTCAAAATGTGACGTCCCAAAAATAGTTTAAAACACCTCAAAACAGTATAAAATAGCATTTGAAGACACGCCAAAGCATAGAAAGTTTCAAAAACTGACAAAAACACAACAATTCTGCCTGTTGAAATAATGACGAAAAAGGCAAGGCTTTAGTATGACTAAAATGTAAAAATATGCTATGTCCCACGAATGGTTCAAAACACCTAAAAACAGCATAAAATAGCGTGCGCGGACACGCCATAGCATAGAAAGTTGCAAAAACGGTCAAAAACACCATAATTATGCTAGTTGAAAAAATGACGAAAACGGGAAGGCTATAGTATGGTTAAAATGTTAAAATATGAAATGTCCCAAAATTAGTTCAAACCACCTCAAAAAAACATAAATTAGCGTGCCGAGACACACCATAGTATACAGCGTTGCAAAAAGAGCCCAAAACACCTTAAGTATGCATGTTGAAAAAAAATACACAAAAACAGCTGAAAACACCTGAAAACATCTTAAAATAGCATGCCGAGACGCTATAGCATAGAATGTTTCAAAAATGACAAAAAAAACCCCATAATTGTGCATGTTTTGAGGTGTTTGCAGCTGTTTTTTGGACGTCATATTTTGACATTTTTAGCCATACTATAGCCTTACGTTTTTCGTTATTTTTTCAACATGGATTATTACGGTGCAACAGCTTGTTCCAGGATGTTAGGGGTTAACCATTTCTCTATGAAGATGCGTGAAGATTAGTCTCTCATCTTCTGTTGCTAAGTGAGCCTCAATTGCATCTCATCCATTTTATTCTCCTGCGACCATACATTAGCTAGAAGAAGGCTTGGTAGAGGAACACCTCTCGGTTCAATGCAGGTCAGTCTTGCCCTGATGCCAGCTCTCCCCCATCTCTTTGTCCGGCGCTTTCGATTTTGTTTCTCCCCCCTGGTCTGACTGGCAGCTCGGTGTATTGCAAAAGTAGCAAGAATATGGGGAGGTACTGGCTGCTGCATCTGCATGCACTGCCATTGTCATAACCATTCTGTACTATGACTTTTTGACTATTTTTTCTGTGACATACCATACCATGAAGTTTTGATGATCTTTTGAACAACATACTATACTACGACGTTCCGATCATTTTTTGACCAACATACTCTACTATGACATTTAGATCTATTTGTGAATGACATACTATACTATAACTTTTTCATCATTTTTTGAACGGTGTTTTTAACCAACATAATATCCTATGAGTTTTTGATCATTTTTAACTATACTACTTCTATACTATGATCAGCAGTCCCAATACCAGAGCGTCACTCCTCTGCTGCTGTCAAAGAAGTGTTTTAAGCACCTCCTTCCACAACCAGGTGCAATGCACCTCATCAGGTGATGCAGCACACCTAGGCAGATCTACAGGGACAACAATATAGACCACATACAGCCTGAACAATCATATATCATGACTTTATTTTGTGATTTTTGATGGCACACTATACTATGACATGGTTAATAACATACTTATTTATTCATGTATTCATGATTTTCTTTTTACAGTGACGGTGCAAATTAATAAATTTTGCTATAAATGTGCCAGTGCTAGCTGTAGGCTAATTTTCAGCTGTTGTCAGTGGGCCACGGGTTAAGATAGCCGCTAAAATAGGACATAAAAGCATGCAAACAATAAAAAGCATGAATTAAGCATGAATATGAAGACGATAATTCTACATAACACAACATAAGATTAATAGCCAACAGACAGAGTATGTACAAGGTATAAAAAATTAGTAGGCAAGAAACATTTATGCCCTAAATAAAAACATCAGTAAAGAAGGCATAAAGACAAGACATACACATCAGCACACACAGTCAGCAATAAAACAATTAAACTCCATGCAGAGCAAATGTAACGTCAGGTATCAGAGCAAAGACTACATAAATCTGACATACACAGATTGTTAGACAACCAGACAAATGAAGACAGACAGCGAGGTGATGTGTGCTGACACACCTGGTTACTTATGAGACAGGTTTTATGATGGCTTTTGTTCAACATACTATTTTATGACTATTTCACACAATACTATACTATGACATTTTTTACTATGACTGTGACATCATTTTGTAATTTTTGATGACATACTATACAAAGACATTGTATGATGATGATTTTTAAAAGCATACTATACTATGATTTTTTTTTCATGATTTTCAATAACATACTTTACTATGACATTTTTGATGACACATTATACTATAAAGTTTTCATGATTTTTTTTTGACAGTTCATGCAATGCCATTTTATTGTAATTTTTGACAACATACTATACTAAGACTTTTTTCATGATTTTTGACGACATACGATATGATGACTTTTTCTCACAATTTCAGATGGCACAATATACTATGCCTTTTTTGTGACATACCATACCATGATTTTTGTTCGCGATTTTTAATGAAATAGTACACTATTTTTGATGACATATACTAAAAAGTCTATAATCATTTGTAATGACATACCATACTATGACTTTTTTGTTATTTTTAAAGACATCCTATGACTAAGACTTTTTATGTCTCTGCGCTTGTGATAGCTTTTTACAAATGTTTTACATTTTTGGGTTGTCCATCTATCTGTCCCATTCTTGTGAACACGATATCTCAAGAACACCTCAAGGGAATTTCTTTAAAAATGGCAAAAATGTTCACTTGGACTCAAGGATTAACTGATTAGATTTTGGTGGCCATAGGTCAAGATCACTGTAACCTTGCATCTGTCTCATTCCTGTAAATGCATTATCTCAAAAATACCTTGAAGGTCAAACGTCAAGGTCACTGTGACCTCATAAACCATGTTTTTTTTTTACCATAACTCAATAATTCAGCAGCAGCAACTCACACCAAAACAATCTAGACTGATAAACAGCACTACAGTAAGAGGGAAAAATGATTTTGGGGGTGAGCTGTCCCTTTAACACAACTTAAGTACTTTCCTGCAAGAGCAATGACAGAAATTTATATGCTCACCAACAAGAAGGTGGCTGCCAGCAGCAGCAGTTTAGTGTGTGATTCCATACTCAGCGGCACTAGAGGAGTGGAACACATTTTTTTTTAATTAAAAATACATCCCAAAGGTGTTTCCCAATCTATGGGGTGCACATGACTATACATGTCACCCCATAGTGGTTGCCAAATGTTTTCTGACATGCCCCCCTTCTGAAGCAGAAAAAAAGTTTATGCCACCCGCTCAATTATTTTAAAGACAACCAATGGAAAATTTGAAAATATTTTTTCAATTTTTGTGAAATAGATGTCAACATGATAGTATCAGCAAACTCTTAATTTTTTCTACATAATACATATCCATTCAGCTTTGTTTCACACCACATCTTCCCTTGGGCATCCACACCCCTGTATGCCCCTCCAGGAGGGCCCGCCCCACAGATTAAATCAATTTGAAGTAGCAACAACTCACCCTCCAACCCAAAATATTCATGGTCCATGTTGTGCTCGTCATTGAAACCCGGCCACTTCTTCCATATTGTGCCCATTTTCTCTCCAATATTTGAGACAATCTGGTGTATGATTAAAAGACAAAATATACTTCATTAAGTACACATGTAAAACACATTATTATTTTGGGTTACTTAAAGAAGTACTTCACCCACAAAATGATCAGTTGTAAATTAAATGGTAATGGCATGTCAGCTTGAATTCATGCAGTTAACTCATTTTTTTCTAACATCTAAAGGGAAAATGGTGAATATATTGATTTATTGATTGATTATTGACAAAGTTTAACAACAGAAAAACTATATCAAATCATAAATTTACAAACACTTATACGTGTGCAGTACAATCTAAGTCCCATTTATCGTGTTTTATTGTGTGCTCAGTGCTTCTCAATTACATGCATTTTCCCTAAACATGTCATGAACAGTCTCAGGCATGTACGAGCAGGGCCCCTGGGCAACTGTTGCCTTTCAACGGAGGGCACAAAAACAGTTTAAATGCACACTCTTGTCAATGTGCTACTCCTATGCCCAAGTGTCTCGGAACTTTTATGCAAAAATGCATGTGTTAGGGAAGTACTGAGCATACAACAGGATAGGAGAGATTTGGACTGTACTGCATGAGTTGTGTTTTTTGATTATTTTTTCAATTTGAAGGTACACAAGAAAAACAAACTCCTCTTCACAAATTCAACGTATACAAATTACACAAATTAACGTAAAATTAGTACCTGGAATTTCTGGTTGGAGAAGCAGCGGTACGGACAGCAGGAGCCCTGGATTCTGACGGTGGATGCTCCCTCTGAATCACACACCTCAAGGAGAGGGGTGAACATGCTCCACCTGAAAACAGCCAGCCGACACACAACAGTTCAACTCATTTAGTTACATAATCATGCAATAAGCAAACTGGCGGATACACCGGCCAGTGCTTCACACACTGGCAAAGCCTAGCCTTGATGCTTGGTTGATCACATTTTCAGCTGTCATGATTCTGCAGCACCAAAACCATTGTCTGCTCGGTGTCGGCAGAGTTCGAACTGGGGCATGCTTTATTCGAACACAACTGAGAGAATATTTATACCAAGTAGATCTCTGGCCACAGAAACCTCTGCCAGGTCAGTCTTAATTGGGGACAACTTCATTGAGTGTCGCTTCTGGAAAAAACTCTAAACCCGACACACAAAGGCACCCCAGCTAACCCTGGAGTCAGATTTAGGCCAAATGAAGAAGGAAGTATTTTTGGTTTGACAACAGGAGACTGGGTGCTGCCATTCCTCCCATTAGCCAACATTCCCATTAGGAAGGATGCCGCATTCCTTCCCTCCCCTGCAGCCCAGGGCAGCTCTGTCGGTGTGTCTCTGTCCAAGCAGCTGTTTTGTGCTTTAAGTCTACCAGGTTTAGTCTACACCCCGACTGGATGGAACAGTCTCGCCGCTATTTACAGACCAGCCTAGACAACTACGAGGACTCAGGGTGGCCAGAGGCTGGGAGTGACATGGAAAAAGGCTCACAGGACAAGATGCGCTGTCTGGGAATGTGGAGTATAAAGATTGCTGGTACAGTGTTCCGATCGTGGGGATTAAAGGGTAAAAGGGTTCATTCATTCACGTGACAGAAAGAAATGACTGTTGTGTTTTATATTTCTAACAGCAACATCTCTGTCCATAAAATGTGTCCTGTTACTCGAACATGCTGTCAGTAGCTTTTACAGAGACTGTTTTTTATGTAAAGTAGTTTGAATAGGAACTTCTTAATATAAATTCTGTTTTGTTTTTGTTGGGGTTTTTTTTTTCAATTCTGTGAGTGTCAACTCTACTTTATTTTGAATGTGTAAAAAAATCTCAGATAATTAAAAAGTCTGGTTGAATAGTCTGAATAAACCAAAACAACAGTAGCTAAGCAGGGATTTTCCTTTTTCCATTTGTGATTCGAGTGAACTGATCCTTTTTATTACAGGAACAGTTCACCCTAAAATCAAAAAACATACCTGAAGTGCTATTCATCAACCTACACTGTTTTAGTAGGGCAATGTAGGGCCTACTTTCTTTGTACCAAACTACATCCAGCTGGTGGAGGAAAGTTTGCATTGACTCATGGATGAAAGACTTGTGACAGTGCGAGTTGCAATCACTATTGGCGTCCTCCTTGTTTGTCCATTTTATTGAAGAGAACGTAGTAAAAAAACACATCCACATACTCATATCCATGCAAAAATCATGTTTACCTTTTTTGTGGAACTATCCTTTTAAATAAGTGTTGATATCACAATATAAAAATGACCTCTGCATTTCAGATTTTACCTAAATGTAAATGTACTTAAGTATTACCAGCAAACTGTACTTAGTGAACTAAAAGTACTATCCATGTGGGACAATTTCAATGTATATTATCGGATTATCATTATGTATACATTGATGTGAAAGGAGCTACTTTTAGCCACTTGTTTCGATAGTTTAATCGATAACAATGCACCATATTTTATAAACTGATCTTTCTTTCTCATGGGTAAAATGTGAAAAGGAACTAGTAAATATAGGATAAAATACAGAAATATAAGAAAACATGAAAATCTCTGGAGAAGTACAAGTACATCACAATTGTATAAGTACTTGAGTTAGTGTTCTTTTCAACACTGTTAAACAAGAGTAACAGAAGCAGATTTAGACTGTCCTACCTCTGACGAACAGTGCCAATCAGATGTTTTAGAGGTGTATAGGCCCTCATCTCCATCAGGCAGCAGCCAAGGCAGCACGCATCCACCCTGAGGGGCCTTTCGAAATAAAAGAACTGCCGGCCCTGACAGTCGAAGCCCTGCAGGGAGCAGGCCCGAGCTGGACCGCAACACTGGAGGCACACACAAGAACTCTCTGACAGAAGGGAGAGATCAAGAGAATACACTGAAATACAACAGCATAAGTCTCTCTCTCTTTATATGAGATGTGGATGAATGTTTTCAGTTAACTCTTTGAAACCTAGATTGACATCTCCTTTCTTAGGCTGCATTCAGATGCCTTTCATAAGTATTTAAACATCTGAACCCTGAGAAAATTGATTACTTTCAAAAACATGGTTAAAGGCGATGTCCTGCAAATTGCAAGAAATTGGTATATTTAGAATATTAAATAAAAAGCTAGGGGAAAAATCCAAGGAGCTATATTTAAAATGATCAAAATTATGTTTTTAAAATCATTTGTCTAGAATTATTATAAATTTTGACTTTTTATACTGGGTAATTTCCTTTTTTTGCGAATTACAAGGCAATTTTCTTGTAGTTTTAACTATTTTCTTGTCAGTTTCTGGGCCATTTCTTCTTAAGTTGCTCATTGCCTTCTTCTCATGTTTGAAAGAAATTATATAGCCAGTTTGCCCAGGTTTTAAAAGATTAACAAGATGATCAGAGAGCAGTACCTTCAACAGCCACAAATAGCTTTGACCTGTCTCCTGTGGCAATGCTGTAGATCCTCCTGGGAACACACTGCGGACCTACAATGACACAGCATCATTTTTTTTAAAACGGACAAATCTCCACACTGAAAGTATTCATTTTACACCAAAATACAAATAAGTAATCCCTCCTACTCACCTTGCAGCTCTGGTCTGGCAGTGATCTGTATTTGACTTACTGTTTCCAGCACAGACGTAAAGTGTAATCCAGCTGCACCTCCAGGCCACTGCTCCTCCACCTCTGGCCTCCTCACCATCCGTGGTGGCTGTGCGTAGACGTTCCCCCTTTTACTCCCAGGAACCGGACCTGACAGCGGCTCAGATTCGTGCTCAGGAGGTGTTTGGTGGTGTTTGGGTGTGGTTGAGTGAGTGTGGCACTCACACGAAGGCCCACAGCGGTTCTGGAAAGCTCTGAAGATCATCTGGATGTGTTTCTCTCGCTCCAGGCGACCAAAGGGAAGAGGCTGATTGGTCACCGCTGACATGGTGGAAAGCTGGAAATATCAGAAATTACATAATGACAAACAGTTGCACTGCATGGCATACAAGTATGAGACCGGGGTACCAAAATCGTGCGACACAATTGTGCAAGATATTTACAATTACAACTTAAAAAAAATGTAAACTGTACGTATTTTAAGGGTCCTTTTGATAATTTTCAGTTCAGTCCTTATGTGTTTCTTAAACGTTACATTTTCCGGATTAAATTAACAAAGTCTTTGATTAAAATAGTCCTTCTTGCTATAACAGCAGCTAAGAAATGTATTTACTCCAACAGAAGTCTTACTTTACCCCCATACAACAGCTTTTGTGGAATTCACCTTTACTATAGGTTACTTTAACACAGAGAAAAATCCTGTGTGAGGAGGATGATAAAAAGTTTTGGGGAGGTGATGCAAAATATTCATGCAATGGATGTAAATTAGAGGTAAAAGTAATAAAATAAGAGTAAGTCTAACCTCCAGGTTAGACTTACTCTCTAACCTACAGATGCAAGTAATGATTTTCTGTTCTCAGATTCTCAGTTTAATTTGAATAATTATTTAACTGCATGAGGAAAATAACACTAGTTAAAATATCATTACTGAAATATCATTACTGATTTTGGTAATTGTTGTTTTGACACAATATTATTAGCAAAAACTCCAACCCAAATATTCATCTTGTGGACTCTTGTGGAATAATGAATAATAATTCAACCTATGATAAAACCTTTATAAAGCACTCCTTCAAACCCAAACTATTTTTTTCTCTGTAACATTAAGACTTACAATAAAAACAAAGATAACTCTTGAAATCAGAAAAACAACTTTGCCCCTACCACACAAGCTTCTTTACAGCAAGTCAGCAGGTTCAGACACTCTCTGGCACCAATATACACACCCTTCCCTTAAAACAAAGTGATTTCATCATAGCAGCCAGACAGAGCCTTCTTTTTATTCACGTCACACACACACTCAGCTTGCAGAGTTTGGTCTGATTCTGCAGCTGCATCCAACACTGTCCAGTATATTTTATATAGCAAAGTACCAAAATGAAGCCCAATCTCATGTCCGGCATACAGACAGTGACTGCTAAAAAGAATACAACAGGTGCCCTGACATTTCCTACAGCATTTTACCCTTAAGATTTAAGTGAAGACAGCATTAAAAAGAATTAAAAGTCTCTCACTTACCATCTGTGTACGACTTCCAGGAACCTAGACTCTGTTGAGCTAAGTGAAAAAGGGACAAGATCAGACATCATTGAGTCGTGAGGGGGTGAGAGGGGGTGAAGCACAAACCTCCTCACCACCTCTGTGTGTTTGGGTGAATATTCACATGGTGATGTTTGGCTTTGTGAGTGTTACTCCTGTTTCCCAGCTCTGTCTCAACCTCTGACTCTGTTTCCATCCCAACCAGCCGGATCTGCCTTTTGTTGGGTTAAAAAGGCACCACTCAGCCATGTAATTGAAATCCTACGTCCAGAGGCGGGGGGGGGGGCTGCACAGTGGGTCTGTGCTTTGGGGCTAGCTTAGTGGGGGGTGGGCCATTGGTCTCTAAGTGCCTCCAAAAAAGGTGTCAAACACTTGATCAAGAAATGTCTAAGAGCGAGCAGTCATGAGATTACAGTTTATTGATAAAAGCATTCATGAAGCACATTTGGCTGTTTTTCACTGTTTATCATGACAGCCCTGAATTTGAAAAAGTAAACATACATCAAACATTAAACAGGAAGAGCAAGGAAACGTGCTCTTTTTTGTTTTATAGCATTTTATGCAAAAAATACTCTTTTCCTCAACAACCAGTCACAGCTCATACCAGTATGCATCACCACGGATCAAGCGTGGGGTCCTCACAGCTGTGCAGCGGATCCTTCGTCACCCTGAGCAAGCATCTTTGTCTCAACTACTGTGATAGTCCTAAGACTCCACGTCCTCTTTATTCTCTCTGTTTCATTCGTGAAAGATTACTGACAGACATTGTCAGAGTTCCACTTCGGTTAAAAGGGATAAAACCTGGAGATTTCTCCTGGTTCACCCCAGGAAGTTTGCTCCTATCCCAGTCTCAGTTACATCTGTGAGATTGTTAATTGGAGGCAGATATTTCTTTGGATCCCCGAGGAAAGGCAAGGGGGGAGGCTGGTTAAAATGTCCCATCAGGAAGATCCCAATGGTGCCGATAAAAAACACGGACGCCATGACAATAAAGCAGACCCTGTCGATCACCCGGGCGACCAGAAACCACTCTTCATTCTCCTGTGGTCAGAAGAAATTTTGGATATTATCACTAATGTTGATATAAACCTGAGAATATGAGCAAATATTGATAAGATGGAGAATTTACATTCTGGAAGTTGTTCTGTTGCCTTGCAGTCTCGGCTATGTGTTTGCAGGAAGCCACACACTGCTTCAGTGCTGGAGAGGCCTTTGCCAAACTGGAGCTCAGATGTTCAGCTGTACCCCCCTCCAGCCCATCATCTGTGTACAAAACACACCAGTTATTCATAAGCAGAAACTTCCAGGCTGAACAATGAATGCCAAAAACTGCAGTTCCTTGAATGGCCACTTGAGACTGGCTCAAAAAGCGAGTCAATCCCCATGTTAAAACACCTAACTTTCTAGCAGAAATAAACATGTTTACAGCCTGATACAAAAAACAGTTTTGGACTCTATAGCTTATCTTCCCGCCCATGATACTCTATGGGGGATGAATGTTTATAAAACTTGCCTTTTAAATGGCATAGAGGCTTAAACTGATCCTTTCTGGGCCCTTGCTACTTTACATTTACATTCTACCACCTCATTTCATTAAAAAACACAATATCAGTTACCATTTCTATGCCGATGATGCACAACTATATCTTTCATTGACATCAGTAATACCAATACATTAAACAGCCTCCACATGTGCATTGCAAATATATATGACTGGATGGTGTCAAACTTTATATAATTAAAATCAGAGTTTGTTGAGACTCATCATTAATCATATTTCCTCCTATCTCAGGCCGCTCTCATTTAGCAATACTAACTCTTTCAGAGATCTTGATATTAACTTTAACACCAACCTACACTTCCACCAGCATATTAACTATTATGTTGTCCAATCATGTTTTTACTATTTCAAAAAAAAGATTCAAAGATCTGGTCATATTTGTCTAATTCAAAATGCTGCAGCCAGACTCATAATCAGGTCCAACAACAGAGAACACATCACACTGCTTTTAAAAATCATGTTTGTGGCTTCCAGCCAGTTTTTTAGCTGCTGGGTTCACTCCAGAATATATAGCTGACCTTCAAAACCTCCTGACCTCCTACGAGCCTGAATGCAACCTGAGATCCTCTGGTCGGTCATTCCTGGCCATTCCTCTGGTGAACCTTAAAACTAAAGCTGAGCAGGGCCGTCTCTGTTCGGGCCCTTCAGTTGTGGAATGACGTGCCAGAGGAGATCAGGAAAGCTCTTCTATTATGCCACTTTAAAAACCTGACTATTTAGACTTGCTTTTTATCAACTTTACTGTTATTTTATTTTCTATAGTTATATTTATAACATTTCATTAACTATGTGTTCTTTGTATTTTTAATTGTATGTAAAGCACTTTGTAACTTGTTTTGAAAAGTTCTTTATCAACAAAGTAATTATTATTATGAATACCATCAGTATTATTAGAGTTATGCATGATTAAGGGCGTGGCTACTTTGAGTGACAGGCACCGTACAGTCTTAGCACTGTCCGTTGGCACGTTGCTACTGTGATGACAACACTGATTTGATAACATAGCCATGGCCTAACCGCAGCTTCATAGCATATAGGTGTCGTAGCTTGGCTGTCACCATTTTAGTATGTTATTAATGACAGTTAACTGTAACATTTTTTTGGCCTACAATTATCTCGTTCAGCGTTTGGTTGTACTAAAAGACTCTTAAAGGAGTCAGTTCTTCAGATTTTATGGTAAAGACATTGCATTAATGATTTTAAGTCTGTTTTTCTCAAGTGAAAATTAACATAAGTACTATCGCATTAATGCAAAGCTGTAAATGCATCAAGCTAAACAAGCTAGCAGCTAGCAATAGGGTTAGTCCACCTATGAAGGCCACTATGATCACACATAGTCACAACTGGCTCCAAAAAACCAAGATGGCAGCAGCCAAAATGCAAAACTCAAGGCTTTAAAACTTGAGTCCACAAACCTAAGGGTGACGTTGTTACGTACATTATTTATGCAGTCTCCAGGTATTCATGACAGGGGGAATTACAAACTCATTCAAATACTTACGTAGTGTCTCTAATACTGTTTTCATCAGGCCATTTCTTTCTTTGAGTCTGGCGAACATGAGTTCAGAACGAGCTGTTCTCATCACATATTCCTCTGCCTTATTTATGAGGGTCATGGAGCTGCGGCGTCGGCAGGGGACCAGAAACACGCCGTTCGTGTCTGGAGCCAGAGTTTCACCGCTTCCATTTTCTGAGGTGTTGTCATTGTTTGGCGTCCAGGGTCTCATCTGCATCCTCAGCAGCCGCGGCAGGATGTTTAGGAGGATCTGAAGAGGACATGGGGTCAGAGGGTAATCCAGTGGCAAATAGACCCGTGTTTACTTCACAGCATGTTCAATCAGTAGCTTTTAAATAGACGTTTAGAAAAGGGTTTGGTCTGACCACAGTCTCACCTTTCTGACTCTGTCTGTCATTATGTGCGTGTTTGGGGTTCTCAGGGAAACATTGAGGACTATCACACAGTTCATCACCACCATGGTGGTCACTGACATCACAAACATCAAATACCTGCAGTCACAAGATGGTAAATCACATCACTTTTTCTCCCCTCAGATCAGCTGTAACTGAAGCAAAACTCTGGACTGAAAAAGTTGGAGTGATCATGCAAACTTACTTTCCAATGAGAGGCACTGCCCTCGAAGTCTCTGGAACCTTCTTAGCGATCAGGAAGAGGAACACAGTCTGGCCCAGGAGAGTGGCAATAGACATGGTGCACTTCTGACCACCCGCTGAAAACTCAAACCAATATTCAGTCAGATGAATGAAAACGGCCCAACTGTTCAAAAACCAGATCCAGATTTGGAAATCCTATGTTTTGCTGTCCAGGGTCAACTAATTCACATTACTTTTTGCATCGGTTTTGCAAAGGAACATTGACTGAGATCACCCTAATCCACATACAAACGTTTACGATGATCAGATCTCGATAACGAGGGCTCTAAATGGGACTACATATCAAAATGTAGACTACTTGCCATGTAAATAACTGGTAGAATAACCAGCATGGGGTCACTTTAAGCATTTTTATTTAAAGAGACAGAAAATACCAGATGCAATTGTTACAAACTACTTTTAACTGTCATTGAATTTAATAGAAATTTTTAAACAAAATCAATTGCACAAATATAAGTAAATTTATCCATATTTTAACAATATAAATGTTTTATTGCATTTTGTTTCTGATCGTCATGCTAAAAAGTTACATACTGAAGGTTTGATCCAGATAAAAACTGGATTACTCGATGTAATTTGAATTCAGTATCCACCTTTTTTTTAACAACACATTTTCAAGATTTGATTCAATCTGACAGCCAAAGTCCGATCACATTATTTCTGAACAACGTGGCCCAGAAGTGGATGTTTTGTTGTGCGATTGTTGAGCCAGACCTCTGTCTTGTCAACTACATACAAGTCTGGGGAACATCTTGATGATGAGATCTTGGAAATCCAACATCTTATTGAATTATTTCCCTTTTCTAGTGTACTTTGTGCTTTGATTTTACCAGACATGAGTGAGCTTGATGTGACAGAAGCCTGACTCTGTAAGATTAAGCTTTCAGATACAAAAAGTGAGGGGAAAGACCTTTGGCAGGTAAGTAGTAGACAAGGAGGCCGAGGGAGGAGAAAAGCACACAGGGGGCGATGATGTTGATGATGTAGAAGAGAGGCTTCCTCTGGATGATGAGAAAAAAGACCACCTCCTGGTACTCCAGCTCATCTTTACTGAACTGAGTGTTGATCACTTTCTTGGCCGGCCTGTGTTTGATAACCCATTCTCCATTTTCTAACAACAACAAAAACATTGCTAAAGGATTCTTCAGACTATAGGTGTTTTTATTTTTAAAATTCTTTAAAAATAAATCCTTTAAATATTGCTGTACCTGTAAAAGCCTCTGGGTCGATATCGACCCACTCCAACGTGTGGTTATCCTCCTCTTTGAGAACCAGTTTGATCTCATTGGCACTGTAAGTCTGGGAGCTGAACACAAGGAGAAGACATACGGTCCGTCACCACAACAAACACGGCCATCTATTCACTTTTACAAGACAGCGTGGTGAAAAGGGGCCGTAAATGAAGGAAGCATTGTCCCCTGTTTCGACGCTGTTATTCTGTTTAAACATGAAGAAACCGGACATGTTGAGATCTGAACTGAGGGTTGAGAGTCCAGATTTGTGAATACAAGCAGAAAACCAGCTATTTGTCTAAATTGTTGGAAATTTGGAGGAATAATGGGTACATAAATTCTTGGTTGACTAGAAATTTTAGAGATTTGTGAGAGATAAATAACACCTGAGGTGCTTTTTATTCTTGATAGAGTTATAGTATATATATATTTTTAAATACACAATAAGCCACTTAAGCTGCACTGCTTACCGGCCAGTCATCAAATCCCAACAAATCTTGTCTCCACTCACCGGAAGACCATGGTGCAGTTCTGCCAGTCAAAGGGGAAGTAGTTGACAGTGATGGCACAAGCACTGCGGTAGATGGCAGGAGGCAGCCAGTACACACAGCCGTTGGGAGACACCAGCGCATTGCAGTAAAGTGCCACCTCGAATTGTCCATCCACACTATGCACAAATTACAATAATAATAATTATTATTATTAGGGAAATGCACAGACACACTGTTTCCACATTGTGTATATTGGTACTTATTGTAGTTGAACACAGAACAATATAAGTATAGGTGCTTGTACTTGACTTGAGTACTTTAATCTCATGCCACTTTCTACTTCTACTCCACTACACTTCAGAGGCAAATACTGTACTTTTTTACTCCACAACATTATTGGATAACTTTGTGCAGCTGAACAATAGTTGGCTGATCTGAAAATTAATTTGTTTTTTCTTTTTAATTATTTTCAATTTACTCAACTTATTTGTATTAATTAAATGCATTTTCCTGATTGCACCTATATATTCTTGAGTAACATTTTCAATGCATGAAAATTGCATGAGTATTTTTACAGTGTGGTATTAGTACTTTTACTCAAGTAAAGGAATTAAATACTTTCTCCTCCACTGTCTAATAGTTTGCACATCATGAACCAGCAGGCAAACAAGATCCATTCAATATATATTTTTGAAAAATCTGGCAAAATATCTTCCAGTAAAATTCTGCATTGTGCATCTAACTTTTCTAACTTTTTAATTACTGTTCTTTAGAACAACAACATGCTCCTTGAATCATCATTTTATTGTGTTAAATGTGAAATGAAAATGCAACAAAAAGAAAGCATTACTTTCTTCTTCTTATTTTTTGCATTCATTGCTTTCATTGTTGTAAGCTGCACAGTGTCGTCATGTTGTCTAATATTTCCTCTGTGCTCAAGTTTAGCTTTTCCAACTAGTTACTGCACTGTGAAAAGTTGCTTAGTAAAATTGTGTCAATATGTGAAGGTTGTTGCACAGACTTGTTCTCCAGTATGACGTCTGGCAGCCAGATGCTCTTCGAGGGGACCCTCAGCTCAGAGGTGATGTTCCCGTACAGGGCTGACCTGGGCGGCTGGTCCCATCTAAGCCTGTAGTCACACCATTGCTACACAAAAAAATAATGTGGGTTTGATCATAATTGCAAAAAAAAAAAAAAATCAGCAGGTGAGGTGTGTGTAAGGTTACCATTTCTATCCAGACGCTTGTTGTCAGAGCCTCCTCCTTTTCATTCTAAGAAGAGATAGTCAAGTAAACGATGTTAACTATCAGGCCTGAGCATCCACCGGCACTGATGTAAAACAGACTGAACTTCACTCACCAGAGAGATGAGGTTGGTGAGCGTCATCTTGATGCCGACCTGAGTGATGTCACCACTGTTCTCCATGGGCCTGACATTCTTGTTGTAGCCCTTCATCAAATCCTTGAAAAGTTCCCCTTCAAGGTTTAGGGCTGACGCTGCAAGAAAAATAAGTGACAGCAAAGGGATTCATTTAAAGGGGCACTCCGTTATTTATACACATTAAATTCAGTTTGCCTGTCATGAGAAGTACTACTCAGCCTGTGAAAACAGTTGTAAAAATGACGCTCTTCCAACAACAAAAACCTAATGATGTCATAATGATCTCACCAGGATTATCTAATCTTGGGTTTGAGACATTTTTAAAGGTTGAGTATCCATTTTTTTCATGTGTATGTCTTAGTGACTAATTGTGTCATTTTTTTTCTTAATTGGTCCAGTATTAAGCGAGACCACTGCATCGGACCAGACACCAGACTTAATTTATATAAAAACAGTCATTTTGTCAACAAAAAAAGCACTTCATTCAAAGTCAACAAAACAATACAACTCACCAAAAACATCTTGGTTTGCCTTTCCAGTGTTCCAACAATCACCAACTCTGGTTTAGCCGATCACCCAGTTATATACACACTTACATTACTGTGTATTTAAATGGAGTCTGTTGGGTGTGCCGATGGTGATCTGGTTAAAGGTTCGTACTCTTTAACAAAAACGTTCATCACTGTGTGGATCCTTTTCATGATATTGTCAGACACTGTAACTGACTGTGCAGCTTGTTTTGCAAGTTTCTGTCTCACTTAATACTGGACCAGTTTCAAAGAACGTTGTCCCCATTGGTCACTTTGACACATAAACATGGGAAATTGGATCCAGGTTGAAATAACACGCAAACTTACCCTTCAACAAAAGACCTGCATTAAAAACTGAAAGATGTATAATGTTTAAAAGAGGTGGGAATTTAAGAGGTAATTTTGATTAACACCACTGAGTTGCATTAGGTTAAAACACAGGATCCATTGTTTTTGGCCGTTGACCCATGCCATGGATTAAACATCAGGAGATACTGGCCTCTTTAATTCTGACCATGTTTTTTTTTTTTAAATGTGCTTCTTATGAGTCCACTATTTATACTGTACGCAAGTGCAGTACAAAATCACTTGGATACCCCATTAACCCTTTGAAACCTGGAGCAACATCAATTTTCTTGTGCTGCTTTCAGACACCTTTCACAAATATCTAAACCTTTGAGTCCGGAGCAAATTGTTGTGGCTTCTTTCAAAAAACATGGGGGGGAAAAAAAGGCAATAATTGAGTTAGTAAGAAATGGTCCCTGAAGTGCAAGAAGAAAAGAAAATATTTAGATGATGATTTAAATGATTTTTAAAAAGCTAGAGAAAAAAAAGAAGATGGAAAAACGTTTTATATAATTATCCTAATTATATATGTAAAATTGTGTCACAGAATTACTACACATTTTAAAGCACTTTTGCATGTAATTTCCTTGTTGTTGCTTTTTTAAATCATTTTTGGTATTTTCTTGCCAATTTTTGGTCGTTTCTTCTTTTACTGCTCATTGCTTTCTCCCCATGTTTTTGACAGAAATCAAGCTAATTTTCCATGGTCTCAAAGAGTTACGATGAATCTTCCCTCATATAATAGTCACGGGTAAATTGCCTTTTTAAGTCATGATACCAGGGCAGACATTGTTTAAATACAAACACATTAGGACAGAAATAAAGAAAAGTATTCTTTCTGTGTTAATCAGAGCAAGCCCAATACCTGTCTAACCGGCTACAAACTACAACCAAATGTTGGTGTCCGGTTTGTGTACAGAATGACTTTGTATCGGATATCAGGTGGTGGTGAAGCACTTAACCAGAGCTATTTTTGCATCGAGTCCAGATAGGTTATTGTTGATTGCAATCAAAATGTCACTGACCTCAGTGCAGCAGTGTTTTGCTGAGTTGTTGAATGAGTCGGAGGGACAGCTTCTTGTTTTTTCGCTATCAGTATGTGTGTAATTGTCCATTTTCCGTTCTTTATCGGCGTCGTTCATCATGCAGAGCCGGTTGTAACAATCGCTTATGTAGTCCTCCCGGCAGACCAGTTCAATCAGTTGTTTAAATCCACTTAGGATGTAAGGAAAAGTGGTTTTATTCAATCCAAAACGGAGAGCGGGAGCTTTGTAAACAATGTAGCAGTAGGCTGCCATGTTGGATCTCGCGCCGGTCTCGTCGAATATCGCGATTACAGACACACCCTCTGCCTCACAGCAAACACTTCGTCTTGTTTTTGTTTTTGTTCTCGTTCTTGTTTTTATTTTTGTTCTTGTTCTTATTTTTGTTCTTGTTCTTGTTGTTCTTCCTGTTCTTGAGTTTGTTCTGCTTCTTCTTCTTCTTCTTTTACATTCCCGGCAGACTCGATGCCTTGCGGCATATTGCTGCCACTCACCGGTCGGTCTTGGTATCACTCTAAATCTTTTTAAATTTTATAAATAATCCTGTGGAAGATATTAAATCCAGGACTGCATACACAATCTGCAGCTGGTTCTCAGAGGGATTTAGTAAATGTTTTAATGTTACTCTCTGGATTCTGGTGTCTGATACAGCAGCATACAGTTGTTCTCTTTGTTCATTGTACAGGTTGCATTTAATCACTTCATGTTTTACAGATTGTTGTTGTTTGCAAAATCCACAGAGTCCATCTTTGTGTTTCCCTGTCTTTGCCAGATCCCATGCAAATCCACAGTGTCCCAGTCTCAGTCTGGTCACGATTACAGTTTGTCTTCTGTACTTGCCAAGATAACTTTGTGGTGTATTTACACTGTTCTGAATCAAAAAGTTTCCCATAACAGCAGAGTGGCAGAGACAGTTTCCCACTGTCTCTGCCACTCTGTTGTTATGGCTTCTTTGATGATTGACTGACACTCAAAAACCCCATCACAAACACTCAGATCAATGTCTCTTTTTAATGCCATCTCAGCTGCCTTGTCTGCTGTCTCATTTTCATTGATCCCGATGTGGGCAGGTACCCAGAGAAAACCCACCACTCCTCCAGCCTGTTCAATACTATACAACTGAACTAAGACTTCCATAACAAGGTCTGGCCGGGCCCCCCAACTTTGCCTTCTTGGGGTTTCTAAAACTGAGGCCGAATCTGAACATATGACTGCTCTCTTTGGTCGCACTTTCTCCACCCACTGTAGCGCCCATACAGCAATCACTTCTGTTGTATAAACAGAAATCCCCTCAGACAATCGAATGAGCTTTACAATTTCATGTTCAGGAATGTAGAAAGCAAATTCAGTTTTCTAGTCTGTGGATCCGTGGGCCCCATCAGTATAAATTTAAAGATAACTTTCACAGCAAACACTTGATGGTCCCTCTGGTAAATGGAGTGTGAAAATGGAATCAGTGTGAAGTCTACCACAGCTTTTGTCTGACTTATTAGATTAACAGTAGACTGTACAATAGAGCACACTAAACACACAATATAAGTACGATCCAGCACAACAAATGAAGTTTGATTTCACAACTTTGTATAAATATACTCGGCCAAATAATTAAAAACAATTCAATAACAACATACAGTGTATTTACAACAAAAGTAGATACTCGTTGTTTTAAGAGCTGCAACCTTTTTAATGATAACCGTCTGAGCTGTGAGTCTACAATTTTCTTTAAATGTGAAGCATAATGAATATTAAGGAAAGCTATATTTAAACTGCGTATGTTTAAATTATTAAATTTATTACATTATTATTTATTATTACAGTTAGATGAGCCTTATGCTATACGTAAATTATCAGTATCTCAGAGGAATGCTGTACCTTTGTCTAAGAAATTTATGTTGCGTTTAATTCAATATCTCAACATAAATCGGAAAATTTGATGTCAAAAATTCACACAATGCAAATCTGTAGAAACAAACAATATACTGCTTTAGCCTACCTGTGGCAGAAATCATACACATCCTCACAAAGAGTGACAGGGAGAGCGGACTTCCAGAATCCATTAGTGAGTGTGCTTACACTGCACTGTCCGAGACAAAGCTGTGACCACTAATCTGATACACATTGACACTACTTGATGGAGTTGCTGGCACTCAAACTGTGTGTGTGTGTGTGTGTGTGTGTGTGTGTGTGTGTGTGTGTGTGTGTGTGTGTGTGTGTGTGTGTGTGAATGTGTGTGTGTTTCCCAGCAAACGTCAGGGCGTGGGCTGATGGGAGGGCTGAGGTTTAAAGGAATGGTTGGGGGTTGGTGGGGTAGTTGATGATTGTTAGGGATAAATTCAAGAGTTTATTTCTGCATAGCCAGCTGTCACAACACACACACACATTGTACTCAGTGTATGACTGCCCTCCAGTGTAAAGGTACACCATGAAAACACACACTGTTTTACAGTTCTGTTCAGTGCACCTGGCTGGTGTCACTCAGATGTCCATGTGAGCAAAGAAGCATAACTCATGGATTCTGTGAGGGTAAATTTAGCACAACAGTGAGCTATAAAAAGCTTGCCTTTTCCACCAGAAGCCCTGGTTAAATGTATTCTCTACAATGAAAGGATCACAGAGAGAAAGATTAGACAATAAAGAAAGGGGACGGCAGAAACCCTGTGTGTGTCTGCAAGCCAGAGAGTTAAAAAAAACTGTACAGTGGACAAGACAACAGGTGATAAGTCTTGTCCATTTACAGCACAGCCTCTGATGGCTGTCCAGGTTCTGTGTCATCACTCTGTGTCTGTGTGTGTGTGTGCATCACAAAAATATTTGTTCCTGCCATGATTTGGCATGCTTCCCCCTCACACATAAACACACCAGCCAGGGGCAGGAGTTGAGGAGTTGCAACAGAAGTATGTGCGAGTGTTTACTCAGCTGTTCCACTCATATCCCTGAATATCCCTCTTCCCTTGGACCGGGCAGAAACCTGCCACAGATTAGTGGGCAGATATTAGTCGTGAAGTTACTTTGGTTTATCTGGGCTCATTCAGCCAATCATCACTGCAGCCAAACCGTAGATGAGACTTGGAAACCACAGTTGAGGTGGTAAATAGTAAACACACACCTAAGACAGGGCTTCTGCAATTATTGTTTATGCACTGAATCATTTTTAAAATCTTTTTTTACTATCTACGTCTGCATTATATTTATTAATTCTATTTTATTCTTTTTCTTCTATTTTTATTTCTTTTAATTAATATTTTTATATACATTTTACTACCTATATCTGCATTATATTTATTTGTGTATTATATATTATATATTTATTATTATTTATCATCAGCTAATATATTTTTTTTACTCCTCCTGAATTTTACTGTTTGGTAAATTACCTAATTTCATCGTTTTTCCCTCATTACACTCTTTGTCCCTGGGCAGGAGGGATAAAAGGTGCGTACAATGCGGGATAATGTCGGTGCCAGTTCAGTATGTTTGCACAAACTCTTTAAAGGTCCAGTGTTAAGGATTTTGGGGGATATATAGGCAGAAAGGGAATAAAATAACTTTATTCTTATTAGCATATAATTACCTAAAAATAAGAATCGTGTTTTTGTTACCTTAGAATGAGTCGTTTAAAACTACGTTGGAAGCGAGTCTTCCTCAGTGGCTCTATAGTAGTTAGGAGCCCCTCTGTGATGACTGCATCCAAAAAACACAGATTCCTTTATTTTTTTATGTGAAACTGCTGCGTTCAGTGTTTTCCCACTTTAAATCAATGGGTTTGTTTGTTTTATCAAATGGTAAAAACCTCATGAACATGTGTAATTTTGGGTTATCAGAGAAAAATGGAGAGCACAAATTAGCAGGTGCCTGGTGAACAGCGTGTCTCCAACATGCAAAACACTGCCAAAGTGCCAAGAGTGTCACTTCCTCAAGCAGCAGTTGTCTGTTCTCGCAATACTCTGATTCATGACAGACAATAACGAGACACTAAAGGTCAGCTTTGTTCTGTGTCCAGTTACAATTCCCCATCCTGGAAATAAGGAGTAAAGACAGGAAGGAGGTGGGACGTGCTGGTCACACACCACAGCTGCGGTGTTGACGGTAAAGCTTACCATTAAAGGGCCAGAGGATTGAGGTCAATCTGGGGACGCAAGATCAACATCGACACCTGTCTCGGAGAGAAAGTTTGGTTGCTGACAGAACTGCTCTACATCAGCAGCAAAATACTGCAGGATTAACAGCATTACTGACGGCTAATTTGAATATCTTGTAACCAAAATTCAATTTGGAATTACATATTTACAGATTATCACGACACACAACACAACATGCCATAGCATTAATAACAATTTTATTCATATATAGTTTTTTTTTTAGTTTTTTTTTTTTACAAAAATATAAATTCTCTATACAAATAAATATTGTAAGAATAAGGTAAGAATTAATATATACAGTCTGTGTGCTTCACAAGAGGCTTAACCTTTGCAAAAGACAAACATGAATAACTTATCATTTGTACAGATTCATAAATTAGGCAAAGCTGCGTCTCCAACCACATTATTAAAAAAAAGAAAGAAAGAAAGAAATCCTGTGGCATGATGGGTGGGCAATAGTTAGATTGATACATTCATGGTAGTGTTTTCACTTAGAGCCAAACTGAGAATCTCAGATGGGGAAAACAAAAAAAATGCTTTTCACAGGAGACGGCAGCAGAAGTTTGAGCGAGTGTGCGTTTTATTTGCGTCTCTCTGTCCCATGTCGAGGCTTTTCTGGTGCAAACAGGTCTCTTTCAGAGTCTTTGAGCTATCATCTCTCGCTTGAGTCTTTTATGTTTCATGTCATCATCTCACTTGCTGTTATGGTAAGTTAAGTCTTGAGTGCCTCCAGTGCCAAAGAGATGATCCTTGGCACACTGCGGTAGAATGACTCATTCTCCAAGCCCACAAGACTGTAGAAGGTCAAAGGTTTTCCTCCCACTACTGCTCTCACTCGTGCCTGGTAAAGTCCGCGATCATTCTTGGAGCTCAGATCAACTAACACCTAAACAAAAAAGAGACGTGTGAAAAAAGAGTAATACATGATTTAGACACATTTCTTTTTACCAGCGTACATTCACTTCTCTTAATTTCTCTGTATAAAATGATGAGTTACCTCTTGGAAGTTCATGCGTAGGTTCTTGCCCGGGATGCTTAAGACCCAGCTGTAAGAGTCTCTGACTTGGCTGACTTGCTGTGAGGACTCTCTCACTCCAGGACAAACTACAGGAACAAAACAAAAACATTTCATTTGAGAAATAACTTAAATTGCATTACATTATTTTGCGATTGTATTTAATGAAAGTTTTGTGTGGCACATACTTTTCCCACTGGCCCCAGGTATCTGCCTCTTGCGAAGCAGGCTCCGGTATTTTCTGTGAACACTTGAAGTCTTGACGGCATGGACAGCTTGTCTGGGGTCAGGGGTCGTCTCTGTGTGAGTGCCCTCAGTGACCGGCTGAACGACAGTTGTTGACTGCACTGGAGGCGGAGGCGCTGAAGATTTTGAGTCTGTTCCTTCTCCGCTGTTAGCGAAGGTAAAATCCTCTGATGTGGTGCTCCATTCCACATCAGTGTCACTTTGTGATGCATCTTCTGTCACAATTTCATCTTGTGCACTTAATTTCTGCATTTCACTCATCAGGGCTGTTAGAAGTGACCACGGCTTACGGGGTTCCTCAGCGGAGGAGGAGGAAGTAGTGTGGATTGGTGCTCCAGTGGAAGAGGCAGTTAAAGAGGGAGCATTGGGAGAATCCTCCTGGAGGTAGACTGTGTCCAAGTGCAGGATCGGAGGAGCAGCTCTTAAGTTCAGTTTGGAGCGCAGAGCTGAGATAACAGATCGAAATTCTCCCGCCAGCTGATGCACTGAGGCGTCCTCTGTCTGAAAAACAATAGGGCAAAAATAGAGTTGGGCATTAAGTTTAGCTTCAAATGAACCCAGATTAAAATTGCAAATAATTTAGTTTAGCTTTTTCATTATTATCAAAATGTCAAATCAAATCATGTAAATCTTTGAAAACTTTTTTGTTTATGTTTGCCTTTTTTAATGTGTTTATTTTGTCTCTTATTAATAACTGTTTTTTTTTCTTTAATTACTTGCACCACAGAGGTTAGTTGTGGAGGGTAGAGCTTGAGTAGAGGAAAGTGGGCATAACTGTATAGTGAACTGTTATCTGTCTATCTCTGTATTACCAAATAAAACACCAACATAAATAAATAAAAGGTAAAGTTGGACATGAAGTTTATCTTCAAATAAACCCACATCAAAATATTACAAATAACTGCAATGTCTATATCTCCAATTGTTGGCGACCTACAGTCTCATGCCCTTTAGTCAAACAGAAAATGGGTTGACTTTTTATGAATTCCTCACTGCTGAATGCTCAAGCTAAATAATGACCAGAAAGAAAAAAGAGCTCACATTAAAGGGGTAGTTTAGATCTCTTGAAATGGGGTTTGATGAGGTACTTATCCATAGTCAGTGTATCACATACAGTATATGACAATTTATGTTTCAGCAGATAGCCATTTCGGGTAAGCTGTTTACAGCTTCAGTTTCCTGTCAATGTTCCTGTCAAAGCTACAAAACTCCATTGGCAAAAACAGTAATTTTGGTTTGCTTAACATGTGAACTGCTGGTCTAACATTTCCCCAGTTAGTCTTATTGTGTAACTTTGGAAAATCTGAACTGACCCTTTAAAACACCAAGGTCAAAAATTATCACAAACTAAATGATCAAGGAAACAGCGACCAACAGCTCCTGTGTTCAGTGTTGTTTAATCACTTTTTTTCTCAATTGAGTCTGGCTTTGAAGGGATGAGCTAGAGCTGTGAAAATGTTCTAAATACAGCGCACACTACTGATTTTCCTAGGTGGCTAAAATATGTTATTCTGCTGCCACCCCTCATAGCAGTACATTAAATTCCATTTCGTTACTCGTTACATTTCATTGCTCCTCCAAACTGGGAGCATGTTGACCGACACCTATTGTATTGAATACACAGACTATAGAAAAATATCTCATACAACCCTGCTTATTAAGGTTTGAGCAAATCCTATAACACCTAATCAAGAAAACTAATTGGTTAAACCATTACTAGTTAAAATAGGTTTATACTCCTCAAAATATTTCTGAATATTCAAACATCAGACTGCACTGGGAATATCTCTAAATCTACCTGTAAAAACAGCTTGTCCTCCTGTCTTGTTGGTGTGGAGGAGATGTCAGTGGATGAGTCAGCATGTCGTTTGTCCAGGTCCTCGGCTATGTTTCTAAGGTATTTCTCCCAGTCATCCACTGAGGGTCCCACGTCTCTGAATAAGGCTGGTGGAGCAGGAGAAGGACCCTGCTCAGCTGGTCCCACAGCTCCACCTTGCTGTTCTGCAAGTAATAAAACAAATGTTAAAATGGTGACCAACAACACAATTTCTTAATGCGCCTGAGAAAGACAGTTCTACTGTAAAACACTGCAGGGAGTGAAATAGTATTTGCAATGTTATCTGTGAGCTATCTATACGTTATGTTTGGACAGAATATGAAATGCCAAAATCTGTTTATCGCGTACCTTTAATCTGTGTGTGACCATGGCCTAGGTCCCTCCTCTCTCTGGTGTGAGCGAAAGCTGTGCTGTAGATGTGCTCCACAAGCTGAGGCAGAGTCTGGGTGAAGAAGGTCAAGTCAACTTTGTCCCGGATGTAGTCCTCGGCCCTTTGGAGCAAGTCCAACAGGGTTTGAAGGAAGGAACGTAGCTCTGGAAGGAGAGAACGACCAACAGATCAGAAACCTCAAAGCATAACATCAAAGCAATATAGAATGTATTTAGTATATTTAGTTTTTGTTCTTCATCTATCAAGCTGAGCTTTTAAATGAGAGTACTCACGACATTTCTTAAAGCGAGTGAGGCACTTGTCCTCTGCCATTCTGCTGCAAGCACTAGCAGACTGACCAGGTGGGCAGGTCAGGGTATAGAAGTGACAGAGAGAGCTGAACTCCGACCTCTGTTCCTCTTCTGTCATTTCTGTTGTCTTCAGAAGCTCCGGACATGTTGGCTCCCTGCTTCCAAATGACTCTAAAAAAAGATAAATAGATTGTATTGTATAGATTGTGGTATTGTAGATCATTTGTTAACATTTAGACATACGTTGTGCGCCGAAATATTTTAGTTTCTGTGGTTGTTTTATTGTTGCTTGAAACTCACTCTGTATCTCAGCCTGAATCCAGTCAGAGAAAGCAGACACCCGTGTGTAGACTCCAGGCTTGCCCTTCTCCCCACAGCCGTCCCCCCAGGAGGTGATGCCGTGGAGCTGGAATCGACCTGAAATGCGGTCCTGGTAGATCAGGGGGCCTCCAGAATCTCCCTACAGATGTAAGAAAATCCTCCAAAAGTTAACCAAGTGTACCTGCAGTTTGTTTACAGAAAAAGATGGCTTGGGTGCTACTAAACAAGAGGAGCATCAAAACTTTTACAATGATGGGGTATGTCAGTGCAGCAACTATGGCCAATTCTCAAATATGACTGGAAAGGACACTCTTAGAAAATGCAGTTCTACCTACCTGACAGGAGTCTATGCCTCCGGAGAGATATCCAGCACACAGCATCGTATTGGTGACCAGTTCTTTGCCAAGCGCACTCTTACAGGTGCTCTGAGGCAGCAGGGGCACCTTGGCCTCCATCACCACATCAGCAGATGGGCCATCTGTAACAAAAAACACACACAGAAATGCACCATGTCATATACTGACTATTGATAAAACATCTAAATATTTCAACAAATGAGATCACTCACTGTCCTCATCAACAGTACAAATTCTCTCAAAAAAAGGAAACAAAAAGGATTTAAGCTTTCTTGCAGAAAACTAATCTATCTAATCCATGTCAGTTATCTCCCACTCACCCTCATAGAGGGAGCCCCAGCCTGCCACCAGACATGGACTGCCAGTAGGGGGCTCCATGCCAGAGGGGAGACACACCGGAGTGACACGGCCGGACAGGACCACTGGGGATGTCAGCTCCACCAGGGCTATGTCGTTGTTAAATGTCTTTGGATTGAACTGCAGGAGGTGGAAAAAGTTTGATTGAATTAATTGACTGATTCCAAACTGATGTGGCTGTTTGTTTGTCGGGGTAGGTGTGACAGAGAGATAATGCTGAGTCTACTCCTATCCCACAGTATACTGCATATTACACTTTGGTTTGTTACCTTAGGATGAGGGATGATGCGATTCACTTTGAGAACCTGCTCATCAGGATCAGTCTTTGTGATGTCAAATTCCCCCACCACGGCTGTCCAGTAGCTCTCACTTCGGCTGCTACAGAGGGTCAGAACAATCAGAGAAGGTAGGAGTGAAAAAGAGTAAAGAAACTATCATAATTTCAAAAAAATAAAAGCTCTTATTACCATTGCAGAAAAACAATGATGCACACTCACCCTGCGAAACAATGAGCAGCAGTGACAACCCAGGAGCTGTCCACCAAGACCCCTCCACACATCAGGCCACCATCGAGCTGGAGGTTGACCAGCCAGGGCCAGCTGCCTGGAGGAGCAGGCGAGCCACCCACAATCCGAGAGCGAGGCTGTGTGATGTTTTGTACTGTGGATGACCTCTGACCACACACTGCTGCTGAGACAGAGAGACACTGGTCAAAAACTGAAGCAAAATCAGCTTTTTGCAAAAGTTTTGCAAATAAACCCTATACCTCTTCACTGATAGAGACAATCTGTATGAAATCACAAATGCATCTTTGTGAACACATGTATCCCCTCACCTTGTGCATGTGTCAGTGTGGCAGGTTCCAGGTTCTGCATTGTGTTGAGCAGGCTGCACTGAAGGACACGGGCGCTGCAACTCTCACCCATGATCCGGATGCAGGTCTCTTTGTCCTGTTCACCAGGTGGGCAGCGGTGCTGATAGTACGCGCAGGCCTGACTCAGAGCCCAACTCCGCTCAGCTTCATTTTGAAGCTTCTGGGCCTTACTGATGACATCACAGTTGGGCTCTGATAAGGCATTGCCAGGAGAAGCTGTTGGGCGAGAGGGGGAGTTATGGACGTACTGAGAAAGTACGACTCAAGATGTTAAGGAATAAAAAGGACAAGTCGAGTAATATTTCTACTTACAGCAGGATCCAGACAACTGTCCACAGTCCTGAAACAGACAGGGAACACAGCCCCTGCAGCCTGCCTCAGCCCGACTCCTCTCAGATGATGCACGCTCGAGAGCGGACAGAGCACTCGTCATTGCAGCCTCTAGAGCGACAGTGCCTCGGTCAGACAGAGCTGCAGGAGAGGACAGAAAGAAAGAGAACATTAGAAACAGAACATTTAAAGTATTTCAAAAGGTGTAAAATTTGAGACAAGCTAAGGAAGGAGAAGAAGAGATATGGTGACAAGATGCAGACACTGAAGGCTCATACATTTTTAGAAGTTGCAGTACAGTGGCAAACGCATCAGTACATATCTTGGACGAGCAACTGCAAAAACAAACTTAAGGAATTTGTTTGTGGATTAAATAAATACTGACAACAGGAGCGGCCTGACTGGACTAATGCCACTTTTCACAGTAATTTAATTTTATGAATACGGGTACATTTACTGAATTCTGACAAAACAGGAAGAACGTGTGGGTCGTTACACGGAAGACAGACGCTTGCTGTGGGAACATTATGTGTGTCTGTGAGCATTAGTATAAACTAGTGCAGCTTCCTGGTACGTGTGTGAGTAGCCCCCTTTTTCTCATGCTGCTCTTTGAGCTCATTGGCAGCGTGTTAGGGATGCTAGCTCACGCTCAGCGCGCTGGTGCGGCTTCTGCAGACACACATCAATCGGGCCGCCGACCCTGCAGCCCCCCTCTGTGCCGCTCCACATCACAGGGTAGGCCACTAACAACAACAATGCTGATTGAAGACTTAATTAGAAGGCCAGGGCCGAGCTGGCAGAGGCTGTCGGGAAGGGACAGGCCCTAGGGGCACGGGCTGGCAGCCCTGGGGCAGCTCGGAACCCCAACTCCCTTGTTCTAAACACTCCAAACACACACCGCCATCACCAGCCGCTTATATGATGGCTCTGCTGTACTCAGCACTTCAACCAGGGAAGGCCAGAGGTCCCTCACCACTGTGCTTTACTGCAGCATTTCTCTGCAGGAGCTGTCTAATAAGAGAACGTGCAAACATGACACAAATACAGGCCAAAACTATTCTTTGTGGTTTTGAAGACAGTTTATGAAGGTGAGTGCTGATGTGCAGTCTGATGAAATATTACTTCTTTAAAGGTTAGACGCCTGCTGCTTATCAGTAAAACATGTAAGCATATACTGTATGTATCCAAGAATACTTTCAGTTTTCCATCTTAAATAACAACGTGGGACTATGGCAAAACATTTCTTGGATTTGCACATATGCCCTGCGCCAACTTGCACCAGGTATGTGTATGACACGCAATTTTAAGCAAATACTATTGGGCTATCTCATTGGGATTTGTCGCATTATCCGATGTTGTTGTTTTTTTTCCGCTTATACCTAATATCTCCTAGAGAGAAATTAGCTTTTGAAGCATCACATCACCAGCATTTGGTTACTCACTATGATACATTAAATTAAAAATTATAAGACATTTTGAAGTAGTTTAAGTATTTAGAAGTTGTCCGACTCTAATAGTTAACGCGGCTACATGTACATTAATAACCTGTTTATAAGGCTTATCCTGGTTAAGATATATTCTGGTGTTACATGTGTTTACATGAGCACAGAGAAATTTGGGTTTTTCACATTCCCTGCATACATCCCAGTCTCTTCAGCTAGCAAATTCGGGTTCCTTATAAACAAAATATGGTGTTCACATGCTCAAACACATAAACAGGATACTCAAAAAACCCAATCATAAACAGGTTATTCATGTCCATGTAAATGCAGTGACTGTCTGTAACACTCATGCTTAAATTGCAGTAATCAGATTTCAAAACTGTCACTCGCAGGTATTGCTGTCACTATATTGCCCTAATTGAGAAGCAAAACAAAAGAAATGTACATGTACATAAATTACCTTTAAGTGCACTCTGGGGCATCCTGTAGACCTCTCGACCTGTCGGGGCTCCCAGCAAGCAGTTGAGTCCAATAAGCAACAGTGAAATCAGCAGCAGCATGGTGTCAGAGCATCAGACCTCCACTCCACAGTGACAACAAGCAGACGCGCAGGTGACGCGCAGAATGACCAAAGAGGATGCAGAGGTGCCTGAGGTGATGCTAGCCTGCAGTGTTTCCAGGTTCTTACTTTGTGTTTGCTCTCTGCAATCAGTAACTGTCTCCCTCCTCCTGACTCTTTGGGCTCTCTCCCACACTGTGGTGCAGGGCATCTGTCTGTAAGTTTACTTAGAGGAACAATAGGTGCCTGGAGTGGTCCCTGGTATATATAGAGTCCCCAGGGGAACACCAGTAAAAGGGAGGGGGGAGAGGATAGGAAAGAGAGAGAGAGAGGAGGGAGGAGGGAGAAATGCTCCCATGGCCAATACACAAACAGATGAATTCATTAAGACTGTGACAGCAAATCGGGCGCAACTTGCCAAGGCTGGACATCACAAAGAGGTTTGGTTCTATGAAAAGAGTCGGAGGGAGGGAGAGAGATAGGATAGGGAGGGGGAGAAGGGGAAGGCGGAGTGATTGGCTGGGTGGCAGGAAAGGGGGTGTTGTTTGAATTAATTAATGTGAGAGGAAGAGGGAGAAAGTTATGCAGATAAGGATATGGGCTGATGTGACACTGGGGTAGAGGAATGTAGAGCGAGAGAGACGTCTGCGAACGTCTGAACCGAAGAGTCGCAGCAATAGCAAAGCGAGTGGGAGATGGAGGGAGGTTGAGTGACAGAGTGTGAGAGAGCGAGAGTGAGAGAGAAAGAAGTGTCTGCCATTCTGCATGTCCCTCAAAGGGGGCATTGTCCCCGGCGTCCCTCTGAGGTTGCCCACATCAAAGCAGTCCCCCGGGCATCACTTGGCCGCCGCCTCCATTGATCACTTACAGTCTTTTATCCCCCCCATTAAAATATTGTCAGTTCACATCACTTTTGTCTTTCTCTGCTGAACTCTGCTTTTGTTACATAAAGATACAGTTAAAAAAAAAAGCTCTTGAACATGATGCATTTTTAAAATCCAGGAGAATATTAAATCATTCTTATGTTTTAGCATCTTGCATTTACTTTACTTTTTGGTTGTCTTGTCACTGCAGAAACATAAGTTAAACTGACATGCTGACTTTCAGAAGTTATTCTGAAGTATTCTGAAGTTATACAGATATCATACGCATATCCTCCCAATTAAAGGACTATTAAACAACTAGAAAGATGGTCTCATCATAAAAATAGGCTGTCTATGGAATAGAAAGAGGCAAATACTTGATATGGTGCTACATGACCAAAGGACACAGAGAAAAATGGCTGTGGCATTCACTTTTGCTTAGGAGGTAGAAAATCTATAACTACCAGAATTAACTGCTTGACACTAGACTAATAAACACTCCTGCTGGTGAGCGACGTAAAGGGAACAATGCCTGCTGGCTGGTAAGATTAACAATTTCGTATAACTGTTTGATCAAGGTTTGGTCTAAATTTGAGAGATTATAAGTGAGAAGGGCGGGACGGTCTATATAAAAATGTAGAAGTATAGCCTGTAGTTAGAGCAACAGCACGAGAGCCTGCGAAACTTCACCAGATGACACAAAACGTGTCATACGACTCACATCAATGACACAAAGCTGGTTGAAAATTGGGGAAATATCCCTTTAAGTAACATATATTTAGTGTTTTTATAGAAAAATAAAAATGCCACAGAACAGAAAAGCTGATGTGTCTCCTTACATCTGAAAGAGATTTAAGTGTGTAGTGTGTTTCTACAGCTCACAAGAACATTATGTTAGTTAAAATCAGCATTATGACTAGAGGTAGACAGATTATTAGCCTGGCCGATTATCGGGGCCAACATTGGGCATTTTGCCGATTATCTGTATCTGCATTTTATTTTGATGATCGTTGATAAAACTAATTAACTAAAAAGTGCAAAGAAAGTGTCAGCATGCAAGGAACTTTTACTTTGTAATACCTTTCATTTCTTCATTTTTATTTAAATTTTCACTTCACTTTATAAAAAAAAACAAAAAGCTGCTGGAAACTTGCTGTATATGATGTTCAAAGTCTCAGTTTTGATTAAGCATTTGCCAAAGGCATTTAAACAAAGTTTGTGTAGGAGTTTTTTACATTCCATATTCTAAATATTGACAGAAAGATTTTCATTTTTATTGTAAATGCATATCGGATCCAAATAACGGTTATCGCTCTCATTAACTACTAATAATCAGTATCAGCCCTGAAAAAACAATATCGGTCGACCCCCAATTATGATCAACCCATTTTAATGAGGTTGACGAACGAAAAGCTAGGATTTGTTCTCAATTTCTCAATCTTAACAACCAAAATAATGACCTGTGTGTGTGATATGTTATGTATCAAACTCAGATTTGCAAGATTGCTTAGTCCAGATCTTGTAACTATAACTCAAAGAACTAAAAATCCACATGTTTAAGGACACATTTGTCTCTTTCACAACACAAAAACAGTGTGATTCAAATAATTAGATTCTAATGCAATCTACTGCATATTACTGTTATTGTATACTACTTCATAGATGGTGAAAATCTCTGCAGAGAGTAAGCAGTATAAAAACTGATATAAACAAAATGTTCTGTACATTCACAGGCAACAGACGGGGGCACAGTCGCAGTCTACATGGACACAGAAAGAAGTCTGTGCCAACTAGAAACCCAAACGAGAAGCACAAATTGGAGTCAACTTTGAGCCAACTAACTGGCTGAACGATAAAAAGAGTGGCGGCCAAATCTAGCCGGGCATTATCAAAGAGAGCCGTCCACTGCTGCCACAAGCCAGCACTGAGTTCACACTGACAACAACATACAGTACGTGTTAGAGAGTGTGTGACTGTGTGTTGATGTTCCACTTAAAGTTTGTGCAGCCAGCTCCGGTGAATTCAAAGGCTTTGATGGTAAAAAAAATGCAAACAACTGAAAATATTTGAGAGCAAGACACAAAAACTGAGCTATGGAAAACGATAAAGAGGATAAGGAGTGACAACTTGAGTCTGACAAAACAGAAAAAATCTTCCTTTGAAGCCTTGCTTTCAGACGTTTGTTAGTGTGTGTGTGTGTGTATGTTTTGTTGTGTGCATTGTGCCCCAGCCCCCTCCATGCACCCGTGCGGCACAATGGCCCTGAGATCTGAGAGCAGGATCAGGCGGAGCGGAGCGGGAATGGCATGGGACAAACGGGCGGCACTCTTTCATTCCTTCGCTCCCTCAGCCCATTTGCCTTTGATGTCCTTTGATTAATTTGCCTTCTGCTCACTCTTCCTTCATCTTTCCACTGAGCATGGAGCACTCTGCTCTCTTTTCTCCTGCGCCTCCCTGTCTGTAAACCCACTAACAGTGATGTTCTACCTTATCTACTCTCGTCCCAACAGTGGCTACATTTAATCATTTACACTGTAAGTCAAAAGATTTTAGAGACTTTGTATTTGTACGTAATTATACGTTTGAAACTTGGTGCAACATGATGCATTAAGGGTCAAGTAATCACTTACTTTACTCGAGATAGCCCAGATCTCTATCAGTATACTTAGGCAGCTTAAGCAGACTACATAAATTTGTTCTTTAATGAATGGTACAGTTTATATGTGTTTCTTGACAAGTTGAGTTTTCCAGGGCACCTGCCTTTAACCAAGCACTAAATTAGGTACATTGTGTACCCAAAAGATCACGGTGTGATGAGGCCAACAGAACTACTTATCCACAAAGAGCAGAGATGCAATTCTGAGGTACACACACCGAACCCCTTCCTCCCCCTGGCTGCAAATCGAGATCCTATCCATGAAAATCACAAACAAAATTGGTGACAAGGGACAACCCTGGCAGAGGCCAACACCAACCGAGAACGTGTTGACTTTACGCCGAGTATGCTGACTCAGCTCTCACTTTGGTCATACAGGGACTGGATGGCTCGTAGAAGCGACACCGGCACCCCGTATTCCCGCAGTATCCCCCACAAGACCCCCCAAGGAACGCGGCCATAGGTCTTCTCTATGTCCACAACACGCAGGTAGACCGGATAGGCAAACTCCCACGCCCCCTCCAGGAGCTTTGCAAGGGTTAAGAGCTGATCCACTGTTCCACAACCAGGATGGAATCTGCATTGTTCCTCCTGAAGCTAGGGTTTGACAATCGGTTGGAGCCTCCCTTCCAGCATCCCAGAGTAAACTTTCCCTTGGAGGCTGAGCAGTGTAATACCCCAATAGTTGGAGCACACCCTCCAGTCCCTTTTAAAAATGGGAACCACCACTCTGGTCTGCCACTTCACAGGCACCGTACCCGACCTCCACGCGACTATGAACAGGCCTGTCAGCCAAGACAGCCCTACAATGTCCAGAGCATTCAGCATCTCAGGGCGAATCTCATCCACACCTGGCACCTTGCCACTGAGGAGCTTTTTGACCACCTCAGCGACCCCTGCCAGGGATATGGATGAAGGTTCCCCAGAGTCTTCAGATTCTGCCTCCTCCACGGAAGACATGACGGCAGGGTTCAGGAGTTCCTCAAAGTGTTCCTTCCACCGCTCAACAATATCCCCAGTCTGGGTCAACAGTTCTCCTCTCCTGCTGAATACAGCCTGAGACAAGCCTTGCTTTCCCTTCTGGAGATGTCCCACAGTTTGCCAGAACTTCCTTGAGGCCAACCTAAAGTCCTCCTCCATGGCCTCCCTAAACTCCTCCCACACCCAAGTTTTTGCTTTGAAAACTGCCTCAGCTGCAGCCCTCCTGGTCAACCGGTACCTGTCCGCTGCCTCAGGAGCACGTCGGGCCAAGGAAGTCTCCAGCTGCTGCCAGGAAAGGCACCAACGACCTTCTGACCACAGCTTCTAGAAGCTGCCTTCACAATTGAGTTTTTGAACACAGATCACTTGGATTTCACGTCCCCAACCTCCCCCAGGATGCGCGAGAAGTTCCTCTGGAGGTGTAAGTTACAGACCTCAAAGACAGATGCCTCCGCCAGACATTCCCAGTTCACCGTAAGTACATAGTGCCAACCAGGGATTGTATAGTTGTCCTGGGGGACTTCAACGCTCATGTGAGCAATGACATTGAAACCCGGTGAAACCTGTACTTGGTACCAGAGCTCCCTAGGCCAAAGACTGATGAAGAACTTGTGGTTGTATCATCCGATCTGTAGCCGTATGTCTGGGACACTCGGGTGAAGAGAAGAGCGCAGCTCTCAACTGATCACCACCTGGTGGTTAGTTGGATCAGGTGGCGGGGGAGGCTCCCGAACAGACCCATATTCTTGACAATATGACAAAAATACTGATAATATTAATTTTAAGAACACAAACATAATTGTCAGTTTGCCTTTAAATATCCAGTAAAAACTCAACAAATATTATCTCTCAGTTCTTTAATTGTAACAGTAATTCAGAGTGAGGTTCACATTCAGGACGCGAAGGCCTAAGGATCACTCTGACTACCGACTACTGAAGTTGCTCCTATTTTTGGAATTTTTTCACAGTAGATTGCCAAAATCACAATGTGACAATTTCTTATCATATTTAAGATTATACACTGATATTATCATTAACAATATGATATGGCATACCCCTTGTACCTATGAAAATTGCTTAAAACAATCTAATGTAAGAAATACATTTCTGATCTGCTTAATTAATCCAGCAGGTCTCTTTGATCCAACTTTAAAGTTGGTTTCAATAATCTTAAAAGTGCAGGAAATGTCAGCTACTTATGTTTAACAGTATCACCACTGAAACTGAAAGCCGACCCAAGTGCTGTCTGCTTGACATTTTGCCTCGTTATGTTTGCATTTTTTTTCTGAGCTGTGTCTTCCGTTTTCAAAACTTCCTCTTGGATTCGTGCTGGTTACAGTCTGGCACCTGGTCAACACCTTTTTTGCTAAGTCCAAATTTCACTATTGCTTTTGCCTGAAATATCCCAAACACAGCGAAAGAGAATACAGGCAGTTGGCAGGGACACTGCAGAAAAAAAAACAAACCACACACTTTAAGTGGGTCATAAGTAGTGATTGAGAGGGATTACCTCTGAGTCTATGCTTTGTTTTTTTGAGGGAAATTCCACATAGTACACCTTCAAATCTTCCCAATTCATGTCAATTGTAAATCTACATTAAAGCAGCTGCTCCTGTGCCTTTAATTGATTAATTTCTCTTTTCTGCTTTTATTTCCTTCATTGAATTGTCATCTTTCAACTGTATTTCTGGTCCTTTATCTTATTCATATTTTTTTTTACCTAATTTTATTCTATCATAATGATTTAAATATCTTTCTCATGCATTTCTTTGCCTGATGTAAAGCACTTTAAATTGCTCTTTGTTTGAAAGCTGCCCTACAAAAAAGTTGTCTAGCCCTGCCTAATCTGAAAAATTATATGACCCAGCAGTAGGCAAGACACAGGGTTCATTTTTTATTAATATTTAATTTTATTTTTCAGGGTTTTTTTTGTTTTTTTTAAGTTTCATATTTTCATATTTTATAATTTTATGGATGACATTTTATATACTTTATCTTTATATATATATATATATATATATATTTATATATACACACACATATCTTTTATAATGTTAGAGAAGCCACAATGCTTAAGACAAAGTGATTTTTAAAATCTTGATACATTACGTAGTTTTTAGTTTAGTTCCATCTATTTATCGATCTATCTATCTATCTATCTGAATTATTTTGTGATTCACCTGCAACACACACAGGTGAGACAGGTGCAAATACATCATTTTATGGTTTAGTACAAGACAATTACAATTACACTGCTTTACAGTAAACAAAAATGTTTTCGCTGTCTGAACATAGTGCACAGATTATTTTTTTTGCCCAGGTAACAGCTTAACTTGAGCCACTAAAATACATATTTGTCTCTCGGGTACTCGTAACTTTCAGGATTAAATACTTGAAAATTAAGATTTTATGTGAGAAAGATTGGTAAAATCATGTGAGACGTGTATGACACAGCAGAGATTGGACTATCTGAGCTACATAAATTCTTGTGAATGCACAATCATCTGTTGAACTGAAGTGATTCACTGTGTTGTGCACAGGCTCGCCACTGGCTGGCTGCTTGAGCAGGTTACATAAAGAAAACACAATGCTCGGCACAAAATCACACCACAATGAGAACCTTAACAACAATCGTGTTGAATAACACCCAGGTATTGTGTTTGGTTATGAAACCATTTCTCCCATTGTCTCAGGCAGAAAACAATTGAAATCTAGGTCAGTGGGGTACGCAACGGAGAAGAGGTTCCCAACATTTCAGCACAGACAGACACTTGAACCCCCTGACAATAGTCAAGCAGAGGCAGCTCGTCTGCAAAGGCCTATATTGGGTCATTGTTAGACATGTTGTTAATTAGATCTATTATGACCTCAACAATCACATTAACTGTCATTAAATGCACATTAACTACCAACTGTTCAATAATGAAATATCCACTTTATCTTAATGGAGTGATAATGATGACGTGGTTGATTAAGTTTACGTGAAAACATAGCAGAGATTTTTGTATGATAATTAAACTACACAGGCAATTTGTTTTGTCATACAGTGTTAAATTGTACTGAATTAAACAACTTGGTAAAAATTGTAAAATTGTACGAAGAAATAAAACTTTGACTTCATGATAAAATTAAACTCTTTTTCTGTTTCTGTTAGTAAATGTTAATTTATGAACAAAATGAAGGGTCCTCTGTTTTCTCTGCCCGGCTATAATATGTGATGGGCCGTTCCCAGGATGATGTTTTGATGGTCAGTGATACTGAAAGGCTGAATCTTTGACCTCTGAGCTAAATTTGAGGGCTGAAAACACACATTTAACCCCCTGATTGCTTGTGTCAGTACTGGATACCTTTAAAGTATCAACCAAAATAACCCTGTACCAAGTAGTATCAAACTTTATCTAATCAAACACATTAATCTTGCTTTTACCCAGATTTAGAAAAAAAAGACTGCTTGTATACTGTAGCTTTGCTTGCAGCCAATCATCATAGCTTTCTTCAGCTTAATGCAATGTGGGAATGGCCCACTACTGCAGCAGCTACAACTCATACAGTCTTTGGTGTGGTGAAGTCAAGCAGGATTTGATTCACATGAAGCACCCTATACAAACATATACAAGAAATCCTTTGTTCACTGTGCAATATAATGTTTTTTTACTTATGCACTTTTCCCTGCCCTTGTCTTATGACTGTTTTTTATGATTGGTAATTATGTGTATGTGTTCCAGTGTGAACGTTTCTTTTTTTTCACTGCTGGGAGGGGCACTCGCAATTTCATTGTATTTTGATACAATGAAAATAAAGGCTTCTTATATTATCTTATCTTAATAAGCACCCTGAACAATCTAAAATAGACACTACACATTAACCTGCTCATATCAGTTGCTGTTTTCAACACTGCCTTTTTATATGTTTGTGTGTTTTAAATGTGTTTTAAAATGTGAATTGTGTAAGCCTTGTGATGGGAGAATATCTGTCACTCTTGGGATAAACAATAAGGTTTATCTATTCTAGTCTATTCATTTCTATTGTTATTAAAGACCCTTTAAGGGTACTGGCACTGTTATCATAGTTTTTAAATAATATCCAGCCCTTTAATTGGCTAATTTCAGGCTTTGTTAAGTAATGTATTGAAACTACTTCACATGTGCAGGTCAATGCAGCTTACCTGCAAAAAGGAAGGCCAGGTAAAGACGGGAATCTCAATGTGCTTCAGCATCTTTAAGTTGGTCTCTTTGCACTTGTTCACTCTGTCCACCTGCTGCCGGGTAAGACACAGCCTCACACTCTTTGTACCTAAAGTCACAATGAATAGAACAAACAGACACAGAATGAGAAAACCATTTGTTCACATGTACTTTGCAGCAGGGCTGCCGTGCACAAATAAATATAATGTTGAATCCCACTTTATACTGTAACAATGTAACTGTGGAACACTGTTCAATTGCAAACTAAAACTGTCTATCATTAGAGGCCAGTCAACAAGATGCCCCAGGTACAGTAAAAAATGTAAATAACTGAGCTTAAGAAAAGGTGCTCACCATTGTGTGATCCTGTGGGTTCCCTCTGGTGGGTTGAGCCTGCTTTAACAGTATGTCCAGTTGTTTTCACTTGTTCACCTTCCAACATGCTCAACAAATCCCTCAGTTTCCAAACACTGACCTGCTCCATGTCGACCATTAAATATGTTGAGCATGGGATGACCTCAGAATGGAGAATTTGTACATCAGTCGGGAGAAAAGCAAAAGTGGAACAAATTTTAAGTGTGTTAAGTGCAAACAAAACTAGTGTACTGAAAATTAAGATTATACATTTTTCTCATATGTTAAATAGTCTGTACTGAGAAATGCATTACATGATGTAAGTATATGTACTTTTACCCTTACAGCCAAGCTGCTGAAGGCTAAAAAATAAAAAATGTTGCGTTTCTGATCTAACAGAGGAAAATAGACTAAACAATGAACTGAATGCAGCTTCTGTTTGGAGCACCAGACAGCTAAGAGAGGAGAGGAAACAACATTCAGTGATTTCTGTTAACTACTGTCATGCTACAGCTAATTTGAAAAGGCTGACATCTAGTGTCACAATAATGAAATTTCATTCAATAAAGATGCAGTCCAGTCTGGCAAAGTTCTCCTCCTCTGCTGGAACTGCAATGCTCTGCATGATTTGAGCTGTCACAAGGTTTGCAGGCCCTTGAATGTATGAGTGTTTAACAAAGTGAAAAGGGTGACGGGTGTTTTAAAGGACCACACCTTTGGTTGCTTTGGCAAGATATGCTCAAGCCCTCAAACTGCCGGCTTTGCTCCTGCTAGATCGGTGAAGCAGGGTTAGAAATTAGCACCAGTCACCAGCCAAATGCTGGTAAAATAGGTGGCTGCTATATTTGCTTTACTCACCAGCCAAAAAATAAAAGGTTTTTGTTGAGTAGCTGGTAGATTTCACCAGCTACAGTGGCAGGTGGAGGAAAAAGTAAATTTCTAACCCTGAGAAACTAGCTGCATAGTGCACATTCAACTGGATGTGTTCAACTGAAGTTTGATAACTCCATTGACTCCATTCACTTTTTCTTCCATATTTCAGTTATTGCGTTGAGGTGTGGGGCCTATGTGTTACAGAAAAGAGCAGTGCAGGGCTTAAATGAGTAACGTAACACTTTAAAATCCAGTAAGTACTGTAAAACTACAATAATCACTCACCAGTTGTTTTAACACAGGTAGGTAATGACTTTTCAGCCTCCAGAGGAATTTAAAATAGCTTTGTTAGCGTGCCTAAAGGTGCTACACCAATGTGTTGATTGGAGTTTGTTCATCAGGTGGCCTTTTAACTGGATTATTTACAGTGTAACTGAACTAGCCACAAAAAGTTAGTAAATATTTAGTAAATCGGCATTACCACAGACATTATTTGAATGTAAGGATGGTGATTGACTTGATTTCTGTCCTCCAGAAGCCACACTACAAATACACAGGTAGAAAATGAAAAGGGCCACATGGAGGCAGTGTGGGACACGGTTGGAAACACTGAGCTCAAAATTCAAAGTGTAGTTCATCAGACTTAAACCACTTAATCCATTCAAATTGCACTAAATATATTAGATGTGTTATATAAAGATATGGTACAATACATGGTGCAATAAAAGCTCAAGTCACAGCATGATCATCAAAACAAACACTAGAGTGCTTCCAACTGAAATATCAAAAGGTGGTACTCCACTATTCTGATCCTCTCTGACCTTTCCTCTCTGTCTCTCTCTCCTTCTCACGAACATACACACCTGCCACCCATGTGCCAAACAATAACAATTTTTAAAAATCTGTAAAACAGAAAATTTTGTGTCCAGTTTTTTCTGGCCATTTTCATAGTATAGATAGATACAAAAATTCAATTTAACTTAATAATTACCTGTTACTTGTCCCAAAAGAAATATAATAATTACTTCTTGCACCATTTATTAGGCAATAATTATTTTTTACACCAGTTAAAATAAAGTCATCATAGTGGCACTGATATTAAATTGTTCAATATTACCATCATCCCATTGTGCACTAAAAATCACAGGAATGGGCACTTGCACCTTAAAAAACAAACAAAACTCACATTCTTTAACATGTCAAAATGAAGGAAAATTAAACAGGATATAACAACAATACAATGGGATTTTCAAAATTTTTTTCCTCACATTTAGATGAAAATAGTGACAAGAAAAGTAATTTCTGCTTACTTTTATAAAATTAAGTACATTTTGTACAAAATGTAGTCAATTTTGTAGTTTGGGGCTTATTAAATTGGAGAGTGGAGGACAAAAAGCTACTGCTTCTTTGGTCTCACCTACCGACGCCTGCTGTTGCTGCTGTCTCACTGACCTGTTGGCAGAGGCAGAACACTTCCCCCCCTCCTCTCTCTGGCCAAGCCATTAGCCATGAATAATGGTGCTGCTACCATCACAGCCAATTGTCTGGATGAAAAGCAGGCTCTGCCTCACTTACCGTTGTGTGTTAGCTTGTGACCGAACCGCAGGTTCAGGATCATAGTTTCTGATCAGCTCTGTGGTCCAGGTCAGAGCAGGTAAGCGGATGACATTTCACTTCACAGGAAATGTAGTGTAGAGCTGCGCGTTGGTGACCAGTGATGTCAGTGAGTCTTCAGGTTTGCTGAAAAGGACATTTCAATTAATACATCACCCATTACTGAAAAAAATGTAATGCAGTTGCTCCAGATTTTGCATACGTAGATGTCTCATCGTAGGTTATACAAGCAATACTCATGCTAAGTGCATGCCGATACTGTTTTGCACTACATTTGTAATATTATATCTCTGTATATGACTCTACTTGGTGAGATGATTGTTCTATTTACAGGGCAACTGGTGGATACGTGGAGAGAGAGAAAGACAGAGAGAGGGAGGGAGAGGGAGAGGAGAGCAGCATCTGTTACAGTTAAACTCCTGCCGCTGTATCACTGGGAACCCCGCGAGCAGATGTGATGGTTGAGTGATGCAGACACTGGACACAGAGGCACATCATCAGACGCTGCACTGAACAGTATAGTAAGTGTTCCTGCATGATGATTTTACTTGTTTTCTGAAGCTTGTAAGAGACACAAGGGGACTGCAGTGTTGCTCAGAGCTAAGTCTTGGCCAGCTATGCTACTGCAAGACAGAATAATTAAACCTTACAGCATGCAGTGTTCACTTAGTAGGATTTACTTTAAATGCTTCTTTTTTCTAGATAACAGCTGCACTTTGCCATTGTGTCCCTTAAATGTTTTGGAAATATCAGATTCAGATAGAACTTTTTAAGGTTAGTATGTGCATGTGTACTATGCGCTGATTTATAATTAAAACCACACATGCACACACAACTAACTAATTATGTGTAGAGTAGTCATCATCACGTTTTTTTCTCATTGATAAAGCTGAACAGACTATCAGGCTTACTTATCAGCTTTGCCCCGGCTCTCAGCCTCCGCAGCCTACAGAGGGCTGCTGAGTTACTTTAGTGTGTATTGTGACAGCATCAGTTTTTCCTACTTTAGCAAACCAGGCATTTATTATTTGCCTGTTATGAGCCGAGAGCACAGTAGCCAGATGGAGACTGTTGATCTTGTTAGAAAGGTAGATGTGAACAAACCATTACCCGCACCACAGCAAACACAAACACTCAACTACACGCATGTGTGCATACACAAACACACACAGTTTTGTGCAGTCTACCATTTGCTAAGCTGCAGACAGCACACTGGTCTCTGCACCTGCTGCACTTAAAGTTATTAAGTGGTCAGTCATGAAGAATTATTGTGTGCAGCTCAAGTTGTATAAATGGAAACTCTAAAGGACACTGGGATTAGTTGGCAGTTTGTTATCAAGTTTCCGTTTAAAAAAAACACAACCCAAAAACAGAAGAGTAAAGTTTATCATTTCTTACTATCTAGGACTTAGAGTGCAGTAAAGTAAGTGTGAGACAGTAGTCATAAGTTTACATAAATTTGCATACAGGTTGGCCACTGATTACATATGATAGGCTTGATGCATAGTGTAGTAAATGCTGACCTGCATAGTCAATGATTTACCAAGCCTTACACTCAAACTATCACAGTTGGTTGCTAAGAGCCTGAGGAGAGGAGACAGTCTGGTTACATGTCCAAAAGCTGACATGTACATAAAAATAGATATCAGTAAGGCATATACGGTACACATTAAAAAATGTGAAAACAACAGACATTTTAGACATTTTAATCAATGCAGCAACGATCAGGTCTGATTTACACAGATTACTGTGATTGCTCTGTGAATGGAAAATGAGAGAATTTAAATGCACACTCACATATTCCTCTTCCTGTCTGCTCAGACTATTTCACTGGTCTGTATACCTGCGTTCTCATGCGACTGGCAGAGTAGAAGCTCATTGCTGCCCTGAAAAGATGGTGGGGCTAAGAAACTGCTCTACATGGGAACCATTGCTGCTTAAGGCCTCCTGCATCAAGTCCTGTGCCAACGGCTGCTCCCTGGGCATCACCGCACACCTTACCTACGCTAATGCTGACATAGAGTCTGTAGAGGGTGAGTAGTGGGATGATACAGTCTTAGCAAAAGTAATAACCATAGCAACTGTATTTTGACTCCATATGTCATCAAATCAGAAAAAGGAAGAAGTACATGGGAGTGTTTTGAGTTGATAGAAAAAAAAATAGACAGCCTACTTTAATCAATCCTCAAAACAGAAGGTTATGTTAACAAACACCCCAACATTTCTAGCAGCCAGATCAATATTATCTGATATGCCGTCACATTTGGAAGTGAAAAGGCTGGAGAAATTCTGGTAGACATATGCTGCACATAGATTATTTATCATAAAATGTTGTAGGTCAGGTTTTGGAAATAACATCATTCGAAATGGATTTAGTGTGGGCTAAAGAGGGTAGCTTTACTTGGACAACTGGGTTTTATCTGCGTAGAAGTAACTAAATGCATCAAGAACAAACATTGTGAGTGAGGAAAAATATGCTGTAAATTGGAAACAGTAGAGGGATAGGGACTGAGCTTTGAGGAACACCGCAGACAGTTAAAATTTTAGAGAAGCAGCTGTCTCCTACAACAGCAAAAGCTGTGTTGGAGAAATAATAGCATTTTAAATCAGGAGCAAAACACTCTGTGTGAATATGTGCTTCAAAGTTATCAAAAGTTGCATTTAAATGTAATAGGACCAAGGACCAAGATGGTCAGTCACATCTGATAGCAGTTAGCAAAATGACTTTAGTGAGGACAGTCTAATGATGGAAGAAAGGTGTGAGTATTATACTGTAGGTATAACAAGACAAAAAGCACAATCACTGAGCTCACAAGGACAAAAAGCAAAGAAAATTCACCAATGCTTTGAAAAAACTTCAAGCTTATAATGATTATCAAATGAAAAAAAGCACTTTTGTTTTCAGAACTGCTTTGCCAGCACTTTCTCAGACACTTTTGTCTGAAGCAACTACAATAAAAACATTCAGCTAAGTCAGACATCTTGAAAGGTTGCAAAGAAGACATTTATATCTTACCAAATATCTATTATACTTAAATATTTGCCACATTATGCAGTTTGATTTCTTTCTAAACTGATGCAGAAGTCTTAAATCGTTGTTTTGTGTGTGTTTGGCCCTCTAGGTGTGTTTGTGTACCCTCTCGGGGAGAAGGAGGTTGTGGTGGGCTTTGAGGCTGTTATTGCGGGGCGGTTAGTCGGGGTCCAGATCCAGAGCAGAGGGAAGCTGAAGGACTGCTGTTTGGATTGCTGCCCTGGATCTGGTCTTGAAGGCCACTGTGGAAATGGCCGGGAGTGGGGCTGCTGTGGGAGCTCTAATCTTGACATGCAATGCACCAATGGTAGGGAAGAAGAGACTCCCTGTATTTTTCTCATAGATTAAAATGGTCATTTGTACCATAATGTAGTGTATATCGTTGTCCACTGCTGTAATGATCCGGTCTCTACATGAATACAAATACAGCAGCAGTAAGTCCCTTCTCTGTCCTGTTTTAGCCTCTCTGAGGATGCAGAGGACAGACTAGGGAGGCAAATAGATTTGGCTGCCTGCCTAATGGTGAGGCTGCAAAGTACAAACATATATCAACGTGAAGTGTGTAGTATTTTATTGGAAACGGTAGTATCATGTGCATGAAATAATTTGTCATGGACAGCCAAGACCACACACATTCAAGTAATACTTTTGCAGACCCATTTTTTTTTAATTTTTAAGGATAATTAATTTTATATTTGGGACTGAACAAAACTTATTAGGGGGTCAAAGCTGGGGAGTTATGTTTTTTTAAATTTTGGAAGAGAAATATTGGTAACCGGAGGACCTTGCTTTAAAAAAAAAAAAACAAAAAAAAACAACTGTCTGTTTGAATTGTTTAATTATGCAAGTGACTGCTGTATTTCTACTTTAGGACATCTCATCCTGGATGAAGACCTTGAGAGAACCACCTTTATCGTGGGCACAGGCCTCATTGGCCCCATGGATATAGTGTCTGTTGTCATAAGCACCACGCTAGAACTCCCAACATTAGAAAATGGAGCAATCCGCATTGTCTACCCCACATTGCTGACCCCGATCGTCACTGGCCAGATAACTCAAAGCAAGAGTGAAAACGGGGGAAAATCTGAAGAAACTGGGTATTTATGTTGTAACCAACTGTGGCTATTTTTCCCAACATTATACATTTCATTTAATGAGATTTAATATAGACTGACTGATAAATTCTCCTTATTGTTTCCTCCTCAGACCAACAAGCTGTTTTGGTGCCACCTCAGGAAAACAGGACCGGGCTCTGGACTCAGAGCAGCAGTGTGCCCATGCTATCTTCACCAGTCCAGCTGCCAACCTGGCACCTTACGAACTCAACTTCCAGCTGCTGGTCAGAGGAGCCTGCCTATTGGCCGGTACTGGCTTTCTTCTCAAATATAGTTTATTCAATGGTACTCGAGTCAGTCACTGCAGAATACTGAAATGGTGGGCATAATTGCAAAATAAAATGAATGGCTTTCCAGATCCAGGTCAAAGAAGTCTGAATGAAGACTTAAAGGAACACTTAATTACTAAGTTGATCATTTTTATATCAGTTATTTACCCTTTGTTGCTTTGAACTTGTGAATAAAACTTTTTTGTAATCAATGAATACAAAAACTGAAGAATTCTTGATTAATTGGAGTACAAGGAAGATAGTAAAACTATATCAAAACATCTGTTTACAAACTAAAATACATCTTGTGCAGTATAATCCAAGTCCCATACATTCAGTCTTATGCTCAATACTTTTCAAACACATGCATTTTGCTAAAAGACTTTTGCATACAAGTTGTGCACCTGTGCAAGCACACAACTTTGAACTTTGCTCATGCATTCTGCTGAGCAGAGTTCAAACGTACATGCCTGTCTAAGGTGAGCTAATTGTTAGTGCTTGAGACTGTGCAGAAGTGTTGAATTGTAATACAAAAATGCATGAGCATGGATAAGTTTCACTCTCTGTTCAGTTCTCTGTAGGACAGGGCTGTCTATTTGGTAAGTACTGAGCATACTACAAGATACATGAGACTGAGATTACAGTGCACGAGTTGTGTGAGAGTTTGTAAACTGATGTTTTGATAACTGATATACAGAAAATAATTTTGTGAGTGAAATATTCCTTTAACCTCCCCTACTAGTGTATGTAATATGCATACCTGATGTTTATATAGCTTCAATTAAAAAGGTTATCATTACTTATCATAAACACATTAAAACTTATGATTTCCCCTCTTATTTTTTCCTAAATTGATTTGTAGGACTGGAGAGCCCTACTCACGCTCTGAGGGCAGATGCAGACCCCAGTGCCCAAAGTGCCTCTGCGACCTACATCACCTTGGCTCAGGAGCATCCATATGACAGACACATAGAGATCATTCTGCACCTCAGTGGTGAGCGATAGAAAACTGTCTCTAATTTTTCCTCCCTTGTTGTGGCTAAAAATAACAATCCTCTCCCACAGAACCTCACAGTCCATTGGTCATATTAGAGAGAGGCAGGCTCTCATTCTGCCAGTATGAACAGCTGATCTGCTCCCGCCGAGATTTCATTCGCTGCACTCGCAAAGATTCAGAGCCTGAGAGGAAGGTATACTCATGCTGCTTTGCTACTTAATTCAACTTTGGTATTTCTTAAGTGTCCCACTTCATGTGGCCTGACTCTTTTATTGAATACAAACATGCTGATATTCCATTCGTACCTGTAGCTGGAGTTTATGAGGAAGCGGTACCACAAGGACATTCTGAGCAGCCCCGTCTTGATGCTCAATTTCTGTCCCGACTTGCTGCGTGAACCTCTGGAGCTGCACAAAGCCACCCGAGAACTGCTGTTCCTTGTCGATCGCAGCGGCAGCATGAGTGGCACCAACATCCATCGTGTAAAGGTGAGCTGCAGGCAGGATGAAAAGATACCAATGAACCAAAGTTAAGGCTTGAGATTTAGACTGATGTGGCCCCGTCCTGTCTGTCCCTCCTTGATTCCACAGGATGCCATGGTGGTGGCATTAAAGAGTCTCCCCTCTGGCACCATGCTCAACATTGTGGGCTTCGGCACGACCATCAAGCCTCTGTTCACCTCCAGCAAGCTCTGCACTGATGTTGGTTTCATGGACCTTACTTTTACAGGATAATTATCTGAATCTGTTTTGTTTATTTGACTGTCGGCGAAACAAAGTATTCTGAATTACATATGAATTCTTTTCAGTAGAAGAAAATACATAGAGCATTTGGACCATGTTTCCTAAAAGCAGATGTTTTTCGACCATGCAGGACTACCTGTTCTATTTCCTCTACTATTTAATCAGGCAATAGGTCAGCTCCTTGGGTTGCCTTAGTAGCAGAGTATCAGGTTTTATGCAGACCAGGACAAACACTCTTTGCAACAACTCCTGACCATATGGTGACCTTTCATGCATTTTCACTAAAGCACGAGATGTCCCTCCGTCTCCTTTCCTGTCAGGCATGTTTGTCCACAGTGTGATTTGAGGTGGGTTTTAGGGCAGGTGCTAATGTGTGTATGTTTGCTCTCTCTTTATTAGAGATGTGCCGATTCAATTCTTTGCCACCCTTGCGGGGTAATTGGGGAATCTGATATCAAACAGTGAATTTATCTTGACAACATAGGTGATGTTTGCACAGGCAGCGACATGCGGGCGGACAGGTGTTGTTGTTTGATACTCGCCTCTCCCACCTTTATGTTTTGATAGCATCCTTCCTTTTCTTATTTTATACAGGCCACTCTTATGCAGGCGTTTGAGTACGTCCAGAGGATGAGAGCTGACATGCGAGGCACCAACCTGCTGGGGGCGCTGTCCTGGGTGTACCAGCAGCCCATGCAGCGCTCATATCCTCGCCAGGTCTTCCTCATCACAGATGGATCCATCAGCAATGTGGCAAAAGTGCTGGAGCTGGTCCGCAGAAACACATGCGCTGGCAGGTATTGATCTAAAACTTAACTGCCCATCAGATATTTAAAGGAACAGTAAGTGAGATTTTGCTGGCTTTAGAAGCATGTTGTGGTGAGGATTGCAAATTACAACCAGCTGAAACATCTCGCGGTTAGGATTCCTTCAGTGCTCATTTTTCAGGAGGTTTTTAACAGGAGCCAAATTATTTACAAAGGTCTCCTATGCCTTAATTCAAATGGACCAGGTGATTAAAATAACACAGATAAAAACACCAAAGAGCACTTCCACGCTACAAATCAGTGTTGTCCAACACTGTTTGGCACTAAATAAATGGGCCACTAACCCAGCAACTAATGCGTGCTCACCTTATTTCTGATCCAGAAGTTTAGAGTTTTCTTCCAGGAGGCAAATGATCTGTAGAGGTGTCTTTCTCTGCAAAACAAATGGACCAGGTGATTAAAACAGGTAAAAACACAGTTTCATGTAAAAAAAAAAAAAAAAAAAAAGTCTCATCTCAGAGGGGCTGTCAACTACGGTTGATGGTGTGTTAATGTGTGCGACCCACCGAGGGAGATTTAAAAAGCAGCTGTTAGTGGTTAGCAGCTAGCTCAAATAAGAAAAACATTGCCTGTAAATGTCAGCAAAACGAAGAAAACAGTGAGATTCAGGAGTGCATTACCCTCTTGAGAGGACGAGATCATCCGCCATATAGCAGAGATGGTAAAAGACTGTTATTGCCATCTTAATGCATATGTTATAATGTATGTCACACTAGTGGCAGACGGCATTGTGTTAAACGTCACGCCTTTTTTGGTTCCTCAAAGGCTATTTAAAATCACACACTGGAGCATTTAGTTCTGTGTTAACATGCAAAGGAGGCATAAAGACGAGACTTAGTGTTCGCCCTATGGGGCCATCTCTGTGTAAAAGGGCTAGTGTTTGGTTTGTCCGTTCTGGGCTACTGTAGAAACACGGCAGCGCAACATAGCAAGCTCTGTAGACTAGGACCTGCTCTCTATGTAGATATAAAACTAGCAATTCTTATTTTCAGGTGATTATACACTAAAGAAACAGTACTTGCTGTATTAAATTCTGTTTCTGCCAATATCCCCCTAAATCCTACACACTGGACCTTTAAACCATCTTGTGAGGAGAATGATACAGAGAGGGGGGAAAAGGTACCAAGTGGACATTAATTCAAACAACTAGTTAACAAAGATTTATTTTGTGGCTGGCTTGTGATAGGACATTAAATCACTTTGGCTGACAAGGAGGCAGAGAGAAATCGAGTGTGGTAAGTGCAGGCAGAATGAGGTGATAAATACGACCAAGACTCCATGAGGGGGTGGAAAGAGAGGAAGAGAGACACAGACGGGGAGAGAGGGGACTCAAGCAGCGATCTTGAGGAGACCGAAGCACTGTGAAAGAAAGGGCTGAGGTATTTTTCTGCCCCGCCCAGTAATCCCGTTAAGTGCTCTCCTCTGCAGTAAGAGTCACGCCCCTCTGGTTTTCCCCAGGCCCTTCAGCAATGCACAATAACTCCATTTATCTCTCATTAGTATTCTCCTGCTGGACTGACTTTCTCCACTGTATTTTGGCTGTCCCTTTGCACACTTTGTAAATATTTCTGTATCCTCGATACATCTAATTTAAACTACTGTCTCAGTAGTCCCTGAAGTAGGTCTTGTATTTATCTAATTTGGGATTTCTGTCTTATTATTCCGGTGGTGCAAACAGCATCTGGCCACAGACAGACTTGCTGTTTTTAGAAACAGCACACAAGCAGGATCCCTTTCAATTATTCTGTCCCCTGCTCTTTTCAAACTCTCAATTAGCCAAATAGCACCCAAATAACAGTTCTGTCTGCTGATGACTCCAAATTTTCTTCTTTCTTAGACATGTGCAAGGCTCTGTGTGTCATTAGAGTTTCAGAAATAGATACTCACAGAAGTTTGAGTTGTTGCAAGAGGCTGGTAGTGGATTTGATCAGATGGGAAAACCAGAGCAAGTGCCAGAACACGTCGTGGACTCAGGCAGTGCATCAAAGACCACCCTGTAACAGTAAAAAGTGAAGATAGTTCTCACATAATAATTGTGGTATCATAATGGGATTTTCTCTGTTGTAATGATGTAATACTGTGTAATACTTCTGCAGATGCTTTGGCCTAGGCCTTGGTCCCCGAGCCTGCAGGAGACTCCTGCAGGGCGTTGCCAAACTGACAGGAGGGGCTACAGAGTTCCTGGATGATGAGGAGAGACTTCAGCCCAAGGTCAGCTGCACTGCAGTACTGCCACCTATTGGAGAAAATATTAATTGCAGAACAATTATAGACATGATCATACTTTCATTTGACATAAATACAAATCTTGAAAAAATACCACTCACCCAGCATTTGGACTTAGACTGAGGTGGTGGTGCTGAATTGTTATCAACAGTGAGAAAAGCACATCTGCACACTCAAATCCATGAAAAAAGATAAATACATAATGCTTTAGTTTTTCATTTCTGCCTTACAGCATTTCATAAGCCACTAGCAGTGGTAATAAGTGAAGTGCATTTACTCAAGTACCCTTATTTTGTGAAATTATATTCTTGAGCATTTTCTTTATAAGCCAGATTTGTCTTATACTTTGTTTAGTACTTTTACTTTTGACACTTTCAGTGCATACTGCTGATAAAACCTATATGCTTTTACTTGAGTAAGACTTTGAATGCAAGACTGGAGTATTTTTACAGTTATGTATTCATACTTTTACTTATTGCAATATTTCACCCCCAAGTGTATGTCAGTTTGTCACTCCATGTTACATTGAATTTGTGAAGAAAACTTGCTTTTCTCACATGCCTCCACGGAGAAAGAAGAATACAAAAACTCACAAAAATTCTTGATTAATTGAAGAAAATGGGTGCCAGGTTTAACAACAGCAAGCTATATCAAAACATCCATTCACAAACTCTCACACAACTTGTGCAGTATAATCCAAGTCTCGTTTATCAGCAGTCCTTTCCGGCGGGTAACTGAGCTAAATGTGAATTCTGTCTATGCTTTCTTCAAACTCACTGAACATGGTAGCAGCTGGTCTACCACTACCACAATCAGTAGTGTGTTTGTGTTTTTGTGTGATTTTAAAGAATGCAAATCAACCCTTGAAACAGGAAAAAAAAAAAATTGCAATAACGTGTTTTTTTGCAGTGGAGTCTGGCATTTCAGAAAGCATCAATAGGTTTCACTGTCAGTTCAGTTGCCCGTCAGAGAGGGCTGTCAGTTTAAGAAGTAATGAGCATAAGACTGGATAAATGAAACTTGGATTATACTGTACAAATTGCGCGAGAATCTGTAAATTGATGTTTTTATATAGTTTTACTGTTGTTAAACCTGGACCCTTATGACTTCGATTCATCAAGAATTTTCTGCGTATTTGGATTCTTTTTTCACATCAGGCAAACAAGAAAAACATTGGGGGTTTTTTCACAAATTCAACATGAAAGGGTGCAAGTAATTGATATGCCTATGGTCATTTGGAGGGGATAAAGTATTTCTTCAAGTAAGGAATCAAAACTATTTCCACCACTGGACCTTTTTCAGTTATAAAAATGGATGGTAAAACCCTCATTTAGAAATATTGTCATCAATCTAACTCCTCAGTTAATCAAGTCTCTGAAAAAGGCCTTTGAACCTGTGCTGACCGACGTACGGATTGATTGGTACCTGCCAGAAAACATGGAGGCTTTTCTGTCACCCAATGAAATCCCTCCACTCTACCCTGGAAATCGTCTAATTGGATATTGCACTCTCTACGATATGACAAATTTCAAAGTAAAAAAGACAGAGGTATACATCATTACATTCATCAAACATACATGTGTGTATTTCTGAATAGAAAAAAAGATCTCTAATCTAACTGTTTCATAGTCTCAAGGACGGGGCTATAAAGGCGCACATCGTGACTCCACTGGTTCTGTTTTTGGACAATCAAATGATGAGCTTTCACCTCCTCCTGCCTCCGAATTAATGCCCGTGGTGACATGTGCAGATGGCACCGATTTGGAGGAGGCACTGAGGGAGATATCCAGAGAAATCTCCTCTGAGTTCTCCTGTGCCAGAAACACAGATCCTGGAACTAGCCCAGGTCAGTCACTCATTTTGTAGTGAATATATGTAAATCGATACCAGGCGCTTCCTATCACAGTGGTTAATGTTTGGGCTTCTATCCACTCTAGGCGTGGAGCTTGACTGGTCCAGTGACGTGAGGAGAAGGATCCAGGAGAGCTCGTACATCCAGGAGCAGTATGTCCTCACTCGCTGCTCACTCAGTAGCGAGCGGAGTCTACAAACACAGTCCTACTCACACATACACGCCTCGTCCAACTCTGACTCTGCAGGCGGGGTCTTTCTGCCTGACCCTAACTCCCCCGGTTCACTGCTGGACACAGGGTCTCTACCGCAAGGCCTTGAAAAGATGCCGCCTCCAGAACAGAGATCATCCCTGTCACGCTGGGCAGACTCTGCATGGCAGCAAAACCTCTCAGCGGAAACTCCTGATAACGGGACAGAAAAGGTACAGTTGATTGTAATGTATTCACTCTGAATATGTTTTAGGTGTTCAGGTAGGTATTATCAATTCATTGGTAAAAATGTGTGGAAACCCTGGTTTTGGACATATGTGGTTGCAGGGAAACATAAAATATGAGTCTTACCTGCTTTTTGAACCCGTTTGATTCTCCGTCTTTCCTACCAGAGTGGGCGTCTGGATGGAGGTGAGGAGTCTCGTAGGAGACATAAAGCACTGGCCCGTTCAACCATGGCAGCGCGGAGTTTCTCATCGCCTCAGGGTGAGATGGAGATGCATCGCCTAAGGAGAGCTCTGGAGAGGGTCTCCTTCGACCAAACACTGGGAGGGAGGCTGGACGAAAGCGATGGGGAGACAAAGCCCCCATCAAGAGGCACACTGTCCCGCATGAGCCTCACTGACTCCAGTAAGCTTTAATCCCCCAAAAAACCTAGCAACCTTTCTTTTTTGCCTAAGACAAATTCTTATCTCTCACTTTCTTACTCTGACCTCCAGACGGACTCCTGTTCCCCGCCTCTCCTCTGGACTGGGACAGCTTCACAGACCCAGAGTACCTCTTTACTCCTGCTCCACCAGAGGATCCTCCACCAGGGCAGTGCCGCTCGCTCATTCACGGCATGCTGAGCGGCAGACCTGTTTCCTGGGAAGCCACTGTGGACCTGGGGCACCTCTGGACACCTGACAGCCAGGAGTCACCCGGAGCTGAGGGAGGAGGGGACGAAGTAAAACAAGGGGAACCATGGGAGGAAATCATTCACCAACTGACTGCTCGCTCAGTGATCCGGGACTTTGAGAAAATGGCAGAGAAGGAAAGCGAAATTGGACATGGTGAGGCTCTAAGGGACATTTTTCCCGAAAATCCAAAATAAATATTTCCTCTTTTACCTCCCTTAGTGCTGTTTCCAGTCTAGATTGTTTTGGTGTTGAGATGTCTGCCTTCTCTACAGTATATTGAAACTCAATGGCACTTGGCATATGTGTTTTGGTGCAGAAGGAAGCGTGCATCTACTGCTAGCTCACCTAGCACCACTAAGGTAGCTGATGTCACAGCTCAGCCGAGGAGGACGTCATTAATGTTTACATCTTGAGCTGTCACGACCACAAGATTTCATCCATGAGTAGATGCAAGCTTACTTCTGCACGGTGATACTGTTGGTGGGTGTAGTTAAGTAGAAAAAAAAATCATGACATTAAACTGCTCACCACAAGGTCTGTGGATTATCTTGAGTAATCAGGTCATGATTTCTGGAAAGAGACATTGCTGTTGAGTCTTCCAAATGTACTTCTTGGTGCTTTGAGCACCACAAGCTGAGAGCCATATAGTTCCATTATATTTGAAAGAAGGCAGACATCCCTCCGGCCGATATCTCCGACACTCAGCAACTCACACCAAAACAATCTAGAATGATAAAAAGCAATACAGGTAAGATGGAAAATGGGTATTTTAATTTTGGGATGAATTGTCTTTAACTACTTCAAATATTTATCGCAAGTTATTGGGTATACATGCTGTCTCCCTCTTTACTGTTTCTCAGGTTCAGCTAAGCGATATCGCATGAAGGCTATCCAGACTAGTAAGCACTGTAACATCATCTGCATGTACACAGCCTTCACTACCACCAATAGCAACCCCAACAAAGGCTTGCCAGACTGTATGGACGTCCAAAACACAGGTGACGATTACAAACTCACACACACACGCACACACACACACGGACAAAAACTGAGCAATTATTTTAAATATTTTAGAGCAGAACTCAACCAATTTCACACATTACGTTTTATTTATAATAACGAGGATTTTATAAGAGGTCAGCATTCACTAGGCAGTGAGGGTCTATTGAAAGATGCTACCGAGTTGCATTATGGGAAATGTAGGATTCAGTGTTTTTGTCACTTGAGCCATTGTCTCGTTACACATCAGGATAAATCAGCTACTACTTTTTATTGCTGACCTTTGTCTTTTTCTTTTTAATGTGAGTCCCCCACCTTCATGAAAGTCCAGTGCATCACTGGAGCAAACCTTTAACATGTATTTCTATGGGGACAAGTATATGGTTTCAGCCAGCACCACATATATAACATTGCATTCAAAGTTAGTTTGCTGTGCCAGTTTTTACAGTCTATTAAAAAAATCTGTATGTATGTGTGTGTGTGTTTGTGTGTGTGTATAGGGATGCATTTGGGAAACAGACGGAGTTCCCAGTCAGGTAGTCGCAGGCAGAGGGCCTATTCTGTCGGTTTGGGCAGACGGCGCACGAGCAGAGACAGCGAGGAGATGGAGGACACCTGGGACTCTACAGGTAGACGGACTGAATAATTCCATCACCCATTTCTGTTGTCAAGACTTTAGGTCATCAACAATCTTTGTATCTCTCAGACAGAGATGACACCCCTGCCTCACCCTGTAGCCTTACATCCTGGGACTCTAGTAAGTATTGTCCACTCGATCAGTGAAAACATTCTGGCGTCAGTATAGCATTAAAGTTAGAGGTGTCTGACCAGAAAGCGAGCTCAAAAGTCAAGGTGAGTCTGTATGGATCGAAAAATCGGAACTGCTCTTCCCTGATTTGGTTATGCACACCAGCAATCTCCAAGGTAGTTCTTAAAGGATCAATTCACCCAATTTACAAAAATTGCAAAAATTCAATAACATCCTTCCAAAAACATTTTCTCCCTTTTGCTGTGGATTAACCACAAAACAGACTGTAAATCATTTTAAAAGGGATTACTTTTTTGTAACAAAAACATTTTTAACTGCAAGACAAGTAAAGGGTGGACGGAGCTTTTAAAAACAGTCAGGAAATCTCACTGTTGAATTTGTCGAGGAAACTTTTTTCATATGCCTCCACAGTAAACTAAAAAAAAGAAAAAGACTCCTCATGAAATTAAGTATGAAATTAACCATGTTAACAACAGCAAAATTATATCAAAACATCAGCTTACAAAATCTCACAAAACATGTGCAATGAAATACAAGCTTCATTTATCCAGTCATTTGCTCACTACTTTCCAGATGTGCAATTTTGCTAAAACATTATGATTTGAAACAGAAGAAACAGTCTCATGCATGGCAAAGTATGCACTGTGCTCAGGCTGAGCTCATATGCATGTGCATGCTCAGGATGTGCTACTTATAGGGGGAAGTGTTTATAATTCAATTTTTTTATGAAATCCCTGTGTTGTGGAAGTACTGAGCATATAACCGGATAAATTAGTTGTGTGAATGTGTGTAAATGGATGTTTTGATTTTGTTTTGGTGCTGTTAAACATGGTCCCAAGATAAATCAATTCTATAGAAAATTTTAGCCTTTTTTTTGGATCCTCCATTCACCGTGGAGACATGGGAGAAAGGAAACTTTCCCTCATAAATTCAACAAAACACACGGGGAGTAATTTACGACTGGTCATTTTGCATATGAAGTATTCTTTTCTTTTAATGTTTTATTCCACACTGCTGTCTCAGATCTAGGGGGCAGTGCGTACTCTGCCACGGCCCCAGCAATAACAGGCGCCTCATGCACTCGTTCACAGCGGTCTATCGAGAGCAAGTCAATGGAGAGCTTCTTTGGCAACAGGTAAGAATTTCACGTTAAATTATATTTTGTGCATGTTACCTCGGAGAGTAAGTCTCTTTCTGTGTGGATGGGTATTACATATACATCCAAATATATAGTTATTGAAATGCCACATGACCCACCTCTTTTTGTGTGTTCCAGATTTCCACTTGGCAGACTCAGGTCCTCTATTTCATCAGGAAAGCAGGTTCCTCTCAAGTCCCACTGTTTGTCTGCAGAGACTGAGAAACAACCTGAAACTGAAGCCCCAGACTACCTGCCCCTGGTGAGACGTATGGACACTTAGAACATACTTGAGTACACACAAGCGTGCAATCACACTAATTTGCTTCTATATGGTGTCTAATCAGGTGCGTCTGCAGCTGGCATCAGGGGCCTTCCTTCTGACGGAGATCTACTCTGACTGTGTCCAGATCCCTCTGGACCGCCTGAAAAGGGCTTCACCTTACAGCCTCCACCGCCGCAGCCTCAGCCCACCCTTTCGCTGCACGTCTCCCAGTGCTCCATCTTTATCCACCTCCACCAAGCCCCCAGGTGCACCCACTAGCCACCATGTTACCTTTTCTCCTTCCTCCTGCTCCATTGCCAAACCAACTGCTCCTCCTTTCCACCACACTCCAGACGACACTCCCCTGATGCTGGAGCCAAGGCTTCGCCGAAGACACCTGTCTGACCGAGACCCTGTCACCTCACCCCCTGACCTCCCCAGCTCTGAAGAGGGCTCCCTGGAGCTATCTGTCGGCCCCTTTCAGAGCCAGAGCCAAGGCCAGGCGGACAGTGGTCGTGGATCAGAGACAGATGTGTGTGAAGGGTCCTCATCAGAGCCAGCTGACCTCCAGGGGAGCAGCCTGTTGGCTCAGGAGGACCTGGAGGGCTCGAGCTGGGCCACAGCTGTGGCTCTAGCCTGGTTCGAGCACCGCTGCGCCGGCTACTTCATGGAGTGGGAGCTGGTGGCGGCAAAAGCAGATTTCTGGCTGCGCTGTCAGGAGCTACCCGAGGGAGTGGACCTAGCAGGGCTGAAGGGAGCCGCCAGACAGCTGTTCCTGCTGCTACGCCACTGGGATGAGAACATCAAGCTCAACATGCTGTGTTATAACCCCAATAATATGTGAGAAGATGATCTCAGAGAAAACTGAGCCAGATCTACTGATTAATCAATCAGAGTGATTCGAGAGAAGCTACGCCTTTAAATGGAAGAGTAAATCCTGTATTTTATCTGCAGGATCAACTAATGACCATAACCTAGAGCCAAGTTCATTCTAATATTACAGGGATAGTTCAGATTTTTCAGTGGGGTTACATGGAGTATTTATTCATAGACAGTGTATTACATATAGCATCAGGGGTGGCCAAACCTTTTTGATTGTGGGCCATAAACAGAAGAATTTAAAGAGTCAAAAGCCAAATAGCAAAGACATAATTTTCCACCAGTTATACTGCAAAAAATAAACCTGTTTCTAGACCAGAAAAGCCTACTGGCCATCGAAAATTCATTTTTTTTTTTATCAAACTTACGATGCATTATTACTATACAGTTTAACTTTTGACATGACAGCTGTTTACTGGTGTGCCTACAAATTACAAAGAAGTATTTCTCCATCGTTTTTCAGGTCCCCTGCCATGTTTACTGAGGTAAATGTTTTTTATCGACTAGCAATCAATCATTGAAGGTCAACATCTAATGTTTAAAATAGGAGGTGCAATCACAGGGCTTGCTAATAGTAGTTGCTCAAGACAACAGCGACATTGTGTTAAAACCAGGCTGTGCTATGTACATCAGTGAAATTTATTAGAAATATTCTCAAGCCATATTATGGTTTATTTTTAATAATTTCAAGCAGCCCATTTAAAAACAGGCAGTGGGCCCACAAGCTGTGGTTTTGCCATCCTCCAGTAAATGCATGTACTTTGCTCTCTTCAAAGCCACTGGACTCCATTGACAAAAACTACCACTGCCTCAATCAGTGGGTTACTTTGTGTTTTAGTGCAACTTTGAAAGAGGTTACTTCAGATTCACCAAAAAGTCACACAATAACACAAACTAACTGATGGAGGTAGCGGTAGACTAACAGCTCCTGTGTCCAGCAAAATCAAATCATTGTTTTTCTAAATGGAGTCTGGCTTTGACAGCTTAATTTCACCACAAATTCACTGTTGGACAGCAAAATAAAGAAAAATATTATAAATATAACGTATACTTGGTCCTCCAAACTGGGGGGCATGCCGACCGCTATCTACTGTAGGTAATACACTGATAAATACCTCATACAACCCCACTTCAAAAGGTCCGAACTACTCCTTAAAGTTTCACATTAACCATTTTAATGATGTAAGACTTTATACTTACAAATACCCTTAAATGACTTGGACCAAGTGGCCTTTAATCATAAATCTATATAACGCTTTATGCAATCACAAGAATGCCTTGACCGTCTGAATGGGCTTTTTGTAGTCTATATGCAGTCGGTTACTTTGCCAAATGTATAATCACAGTCAGTCAGTGTTGAATGGGAATGATTTTGATGATCAGGGTGACTATTTGATAAATTGATGAAATCTTACATTAAATGAAATTATTGTTGGAAAATAAAAAAAAAACAAAACAAAAAAAACAGTATGCAATTTAGCCATTTGTTGTAATGTGATCCATAAACATATGTAAGACGAGGATTAAGTGGCATCTGTTTAATATAAAATGTCACACTTTTGCTGTCTGAGTCTACTCCATTTTTTTCACATTATATCTACTCATGTGCTCATGAGTGTAGTGAGCCACTCACAACAGAAGATGAATCAATTTCATAATAAGTCAGACAAATAGCCACGATTGTCTACAGCTTGGTTTTAGAGAATTTTGAAAAATGATGCAACTACTGAAAATTATTTTTGGCCTTGTAGGGGAGAATACGGCAGATATCGTGGCAAGTGGAAATGACTGTATGCAATTAATTTAAAGCTTTTGATGCAACATTCAAGTATCATATTAATGACGTTCTGAAATATACTCCCTTCCTAGAGGTCCAGTGTGTAGGATTTAGGGTCATCTTCATACTGGCAGAAATGGTGTATAATATTCATAACTTTGTATTCATTAGTATAAATGTTGTGTTTTTGTTACCTTAAAATGATCTGTATATATCTACATACGAAGCAGGTCCTCTTCCATGGAGTCCACCAAATGCTGGCTCTGGTGTTTTGAGTTATCCTGTCGGCCACCGTAGTTCTCCTTTGTGCCTGGTACATAGGAGAAGTTTCGGCTCTGCAACCTCACTGCTAGATGCTAATGAAACCTACACACTGGACCTTTAACACAATGTACATGATCATTAGTGCACCAGTAAATTGACTTTTGATAATATTAAGCAAGGGGAAAATGAGTAGGCCAGTTGAAATATGGGCACAGTGTTGACATAATTTGTAGAAATATAGCCTGTAACAAATTCTCTCAAAACAACATAACAGTCACAACTTGCTCTCAGCAATCTACTACACTCAATGTATCTGAAAATGAAACCTGAGAATCTGTATTTTCTTTCTCTTTTCAGCTCTTCGCGTGCAATGGACTACTTCATCATGCAGGTATCTGTCTGCAGACTGCACCCACACGTTAGCTTCCTCCACTTTTAGCAGTGAGCTGAGATGAGAAGCATTAAATGGCTCCCTGTATTCACCTATAAAAACAGTCTATCCCAGTGACCTCCCTCTGCACAGGTGTTGTGAGGGTCAAAGAGAGGAGGGTGATGGAGGCTGTTCAACAGCTGATAAGACCAAAAGACGACGTCCGGTCCCGTCAGGCTGTGGCTCACTGGCGTTTGTCCTTGTTGGGTGTGTGTTCTTGTGTTTCTGCCTGGGCTGAAGGTAGCGGTGGAGCCAGCCACAGACAGAGGAGGATGATGAGGTGACAGACGTGGAGCGCAGCTGAGCTGCTGTTAGTGGAGGGGTAGGTGTTCCATGAAAGCTCGATCAGACCCAGGATCAGGACCCTGAACACCAGGAGAAAACAATACAGCAATAAAGCGTGACTGAGTGTTTGGATGATGCTGTAAGTCTAAAACTAATCAAAAATGAACCTTGCAGTTTAGTATTTAGACTTCGTCTTACCTGAGCAGGTGGGCCAGCTTCTTGACTCCTCCACTCCAGAGCAGGTAGGGCAGCGTGTGGAAGTACCAGACGTAGAACTGGTAGTGCAACGAACGACTGAAGCACATGCCAATGAAGTTAGAGGTGAACAGAATCAGCACTATCTGTAATCGTCTGTTAAAGTTTTGACACAAAAGCCGGTAAATCCTCAGATCATCATTATGTTTAGCCAATTTACACCTGGCAGTCAAAGGCGTAGTGTTTATGACATCTTATTTTATCTTTTACAGAACAATATTTTATAGACATGAGTGGACTCAAATTGAACAAAAGGATATGATCAACGTTGTTTTTTTGAGCGGGGGTTTTCCTCTTGCTGGGCTCCTTGAGGAGTTCAAAGATGCTTTCTCCTGGCCTGGTAAGAGAGAACATTATATTTTTATCTTAAAAGAGTTTGTAATCATTTTATAATAATAACTTTTTGTCATATTTGCTAAAACTGTCACTATATCCACACTAAATGAGACAAATAATCTGTGAAAAAAATCCTTTCCCTCCTCTTCCCACCACTTCTTCACAGCTGTCAATCATAATAATGAGCAAATATGAATCAAGATTCTGTTACTGCACTGTCTATTTCTTGCCTTAAATATTTTAGAAACATATTCTAGCGTACCGTTTAGTTGTAAAATGAGAACATTTGAGACCAGGCTGCCATGTTGAAAACAGTACACTTAAGTATGTTTCTGAAAACACTTAAGGTGAGAAATAGGCAACGCAGTAATAGAATCTTGAATCATATTTGATCTGTGCTGCTTAGTTTGTTTAAATGCAGTTTACAAGCAGTGATTATTGACTCCTCAGCTCCGACTGTTTTTCTTTTAAGGTGCTTCAGATTCTAGGAAATGTCATTAGAAGCACTAAGAGGAAGATGAGCAATACTGTGTGGATATAGCAACAGCTTCAGTAAATATGACAAAAAGTTGTTTGCATAACAGTCATATTTGTGGAAAATTGTAACCGATGACATATATAAATGTCCTTGACATCAGTTCCTTTTGTTAATCACATTCTTGGCTACATCTAAGGATAAAGCCTGAAACAGAATAATAAAAACATAATAAAACTGGTATAATTGCTCGGCAACAAAGACCTAAATCCAACTCTAAAATGATTCTCCAAAATGCACCTACATTTTTTTGGACAATGTGTGTGAGGGTACGTCGCACCGTGTGGGACAGGGGCGCCACCTTGTGAGGTATGCACTCCATTACCAAAGTGTATGCACTCAGTCCAAAAACGAGATAGTTACCAATGTGGAGGTCGGCATGTGGGTCTGTGATCCAGCGTTAGGCTGCCAGATCATATGGATTTATGTTGTAAAATTTGAGGATTTTTGTCCAAATACCGTACGGTAGCAGGACAGAGCAAGTATCTCACAAGAATGCCTCAAAGGCCCGGCAGAATACAGATACAGGTTGTAGATATGTTATGTGTTACAATAACAGTGAAATCCTCAAAAGACTTCTATGCTCTAGAGCTTTCTTTGTGCTTCTTCATGACAGCCTGTTGCATTGTTTCATAATGCCACCTAGTTTAAGATCACTCTTGTCACTACATGACACATTATTAAAGCAATCCTCACACTTCATCTCAATATCTGGAATTGCTCAGGGTGCATGAAATCAAATACTGACTGAGCCAATGCCTGCTGCGTCGTGGACCAAAATACTGGCACGACTTTAACCCCTCATTTATTCTTGCTTGTCTCAACCTCTGATGCCAACATTAACCTTGGCACAGCCAATGTCTGTCTCACCTCTTCCAACGGCGGAGAGCAAAGAGCAGCAGGGTAAGCAGGTGGGCAGCCAGCAGGAGTATGTGGAAGTACCGATTCAAGAAGAGCCATTCTGGCAGGAAGCGCCAGTTGACCGTCCACTTGAACATAAACTGACGACCAAGATCAAACGCCCGGCTCATATAACCGATGGGATTCTCCATGAGGAAAGGCAGACCAAGCAAAAACTGTGATATCAAGACAGAATTATTAACAGATTATGCTTAGATTAGGCTAAAATCCACAACATTTTAAAGTATTCGAGTATCTTCATAAAATGTGCCTGGTCTTATGTTATGGGGAATATTTTACCTGAATGGCTGCACAAAGAGCAAGTTTGGGGATTGTTCTGATGAGACCAAACTCAGACAGGAGGAGGAAAAGTAGTCCCGGAGCAAAAAGAAGCACATTCATTTTCACAGACACTGCTAAACTGTCAGAAAGAGAGGAAGATTGAGTTGTAATTTCATCATATAACACGTGGCGAATACAAATTGCTCCAGACAGAGGAATACATAACGTGAAAATTTGCATTGTGTTTGCATGATTTGCACTGTGCTGTTGAGGAGTCCACACTTGCCTGTAAAGACCGCAGCCCAGAGTCCAGTATCCGTCCATGAAGAGGTTGACAGCTGCAAACAGCAGCATCATGGCCACCGGATCGTTAAAGAGACGCAGCACAAAGATGGAGTGGATACGATAAGAAGCACAGCACACAAAGAAGAACACATAGGGAGGAACCTGGAAAAATTCAAAGAAATAAACAAATATGTTGATGACAATGAAGGAAAATTGGTGTTTAATCAAGAGACTGTATGGAGATGGCATACATTACAGACATTTGTACAATAAATCCAAATTTAAACATGCCTTTAAAAGTACAGATGAGTTTCACATGAACCTTGTGGTTCATGAGCAAAACACTACAGTTTAAAGGCGTATCGCAGCAAATTTTATAATGGCTGCACGATAACAGGTTTTTGTCACACGCACCATGCATGGACAGCTGAACGGGCCAACTGGGCACAGGCCCAGGCGCCCAAAGTGTCAGGGGTACCCTTGGTAACCTAAAAAATGTCACTCAAATTAACAAATACGGACCTCAAATAAACACAAAACCACACCAAGGACAAGGACATGCAAAGGAACTAAAAAGATACACAAAATAACCAAAATAGAGACTAAATGACCAAAAAAAGACACAAATATATCTTTAGAGACACCAAATGACTACAAAAAGACACAAAATGACTACAAAGAAACATAAAACCACAAACAGACTAAAAAGAAATGCAACACAAACAAAGCACCAATAAGTCTGTGTGTCTTGCTCCTACGTATGAGAGGTGTAGGGGCCTTTTGCATGTGTGCCCATGGACCCGTTGTCTTATAATCCGCCCATGCCACAGACTAACCTTCTTAGTGCGATGGTATATCCTGAAGACGAGCAGCAGTGTGATGAGGTAGAAAACAGCGAAAAGGTACTGGGCCAGACGGATGTTCAGCCCGTGGCTTGTGATGTAGTACAGAGCTGTGAAGATGTAGACAAAGCCAGCCGGGTACCTGCAACAAGGAGAGTGCTAATTTAGCCTGCACTGAAAACTGCATCTAACGACAGGATGGAGAGACCTGCATCACTAAAACCTTTGAAACTCACACCAAGGGGCCGGTGTCTCCTTTAAGCTCGGTGTAGTCATAGGTACCATTGATGACTCCCTCTACTTCATCCATGTAGGCTTTCCAGTCGATCTCGGTGTCTGCAGTCAAGAGCATAAATCAGTGATCATGGATGATGAGGAGGCTTATCTGAGCAATGCCACTGTCAGTGCCTTTGTTTATTATACCTACAACATTATCGATTTTTCTACTGATAACAACTTCAATCCCTTTGTCTATACTCTTTTATATTATGACAAATGCCCATCACAACTTTTCTGGATCCAAAGTGGTGTCCTAAAATTAATTATTTGACAACCAAAAATCCAGATTCTTCATCTTTAAATACGAAACTCCCTGAAAACAGATCCATGCATTTGTAAAGCCAGATATTGTTGGTTCATAATCGAATATAATGCGTCATCAACTATCATTTGCTTTTGCCTGTCAGTCTATCGTTAGTCCTCTAACAGCCTCAGCACCACAACAGACAAGAAACTGCACCAGTGTTGAAAGGATCTGTTGATTTCAGTAAGCCAACTGAAATAAATTTAATCACAAACTATTTTGATAGCTCATGAATCATTTCAGATAGCTCATGAATTGTTTGAGTTGCCAAGCAGAAAATGTGAATTTACCTGTTAATATTTGCAGCCTCTCTTAATTTAATATCATTGTAAACTGCATAGGTTTCAGCTTTGGGGCTGTTGAAAGGACAAACCAAGAAAACTGAAGATCTCAACTTGGCTTTGGGAGATTTTGAGGTTGTTTTTTTTCACTTTTTTTGTTATCTTAAAGAATAGCCAATTTATTGATCAATAAAAAATCTGTTGGAAAGATTGACTGACTGACTGAGTTTAATCATTTTAAATGCAGTTATTGAGGTTTTCAAATAAGTAGATTTGTCAAAACAAACAATGACAAAATTGACATACCAATGTTTGGATTATATGGATTAAGTTATTAGTGTGCAGTTATTATCATGCATTTACACGAAGTTTAGGGTTAGTCAGAAGCCAGTGAAAATAACATCTTTTGCTGCATGGTTTTAGCTGGCAGTTGCTGAAAATAATGACTGTCGTTTAACACTAGAAAGCAACCTGTATGTGGTCATGTAAGGGCAATAAATTCCCTTTGACAGGTGTCAGCGTAAGTACCTAGGTTTGCTAATGCTAGCTACTTAGCGTTCAGATATGTTCAGAGGAATGACAAAGCACCATAGCATGCTAACTAGCCGCGCAGCGCAGCTACTTACACGCTACTTTCTGTATGACCCACACATTGATCCCGATCTCCAGGAACCACAACACTGAAACGACCAGTAACGTGTACTCCGTCTTGAACAGGACCAAATGTTTGTCCTGCCACAGTGTGTAAAGTTTTCCCCACAGTGGGGACGGGGAACCGGGAGACTTTCTCCGCACACCTCCTGCCATCTCGGCGGCGTAGAGACGGAGAGACGTGGCCGCAACTGTCATGCGCCGTTATACGTCATTACGCAGCGTTCTCTGTCTCCTACGTCACCTGACATGGACAACATCAGCCGAATTTGTCTGTTGAAGATACTTCGTTTCTAGGACAGGTAAAAAAAGAGATTAATTATCAATCGCAGACATTTAAGACGTAATTTATGTTTACATTAATGATTCATTTTGTATCTTTTGTGGTTGACTAACAGTTAGGTTGTTTAAAAACGTTTAGAGGTCACTATCACCTGCCGTCTAAACATTAGCTGGGTAGCAACAAAGCTAACAACTATTTCAAAGAAAATAATCTGAAATACGATATGTGACAACAGGCATGCTCATAGCAGAGAAAATTGACTTTCAGCATGTTGTTACCCATTTGCACTGGCACTGTTAACAAAGAGAGCAACAGTTATCGTTGACTTGAATTTGTTTACTTGAATTTTCTGCTTATAACGAGCTAGTTAAAGTTTGGGGTGAATCAATAGCGTTAGGGACTGTTCTTTACTTATTCGAGGACAGGGGGTGGTGTAAAACGGGGAAAGCACTTCAGATCTTATTTTTGAGCATTGAGGAAGGATTTATTTTTTTTTGATAGGGGAGGGACATTCAACTTCAAATACTTATATTCTGTAGGTATATTAGTGATACACAATATTTGATTTTTTTTGCCGATATCCAATATGCTGATACATAACTCATTTTGCCGAATTCTAATAATAATCAAGACTCTTCTGTGGTGTAGTTAACATATTATTTATACTCTTATCGTGATGACCCACCAGCAGATGGAGACATGAAATGCAATGCTATTCACTGTATGTAACGTTCATTAATTGTGCAAAATAACAAAAATACTTCAACTTTAGGACTGATGTTTTGTACAATTTTACTTTGCCAATTAAAAAAACAAATCAGTTTCATTTGGCAGTCAGCAGAAATCAGTATGTTGGCCAATTCATTTTAAAGCCAATATTGACCAATATCGATGACATATTATCCTACATCCCCAACGTATATGAAATACCCTCTGAACTTCAAAACACACAAGTGGGTTTTAAAGGCATGTTTTCTCAAGAAATCTCCAAAATCGCACCATTTATCATAGCCAGACACTGGGAAAAATTATTTTTATAATTATACTGTTATTTGTCGTTAAAGGAGGGTCATGCATTTTCCTTCTGTCACTCACATTCTGTCGCTCAAGAAAAACTATTTGTAGCTCTGGGTAGGTTCATGAATAAACAATCAAAATCACACCTAAGCCACCTTCTTTGAATAAATAGAGTACAGTCCCTTATCTGTAACAGATTTAAAGAGCTGTCAGTATGTCTCTCGTCTCTATGTCTTACCATCCCCCTCACATTTTGGGTTTCTTTTTGCTGTTCTATCTGTAAGTTATGCATGTAAAAGGTAAACTCCAAAAGGCCAAATCCTGTCCCCAGTTTGTGTCTCTCATATAGTCACAAAGCTATCCTTTTAAAACCCCAGTCACACAACTTGCAACATGCACTTTTTTGTCATCATTTATGTAAAGGAAACAAGACAGTTTGGTTTTCGTCTTTCTTACATATCGTTATGTTTGTGCAGGTCTGCTCCTCGGGCAGCGACAGGACACTCAGGAGTAATGGAAGGATATTTTGTGACGGTGACAGAGGGAGTGTGTCTTGGGGCCAGCCTTGCCCTCTCTGGAGTCTGCTACTATCTCTACAGGAAGAGCCGGACGACACTAGATAAACTTGATGTTAGTCGTGGTTCATGTGTAATTAACATAAGTATCTATAAATATATGTTGGTATATTTTTGAAACACTTTCTGCTTTCATGCTGTCTAAGCCATTAAAAGGCACAGGATTAGTTGTGAAACCACATAAATGCTGTGCAATTCTGTACAAACTGACTGTGCAAACTACTGCAGTATGTATACTGCATACACTAACACTGTGTCTTGCATTGGCAGGATGCTCCACACTTCACCATAGATGAAAAACTCAAAGACATTTTGAAAGTTACTCCAGGGGCATGTCTACAGTATGCTGTCATCGAAGGTAAACAGGGTCTCACTGTTTCTAATACAGACAAGAGCTGATAGCATATTCTTTTAATATGTTTACCTTCTTTGCCTCTTATTCTCTGTCGTGGTTATATATATTGTAGGTGCTGTGCAACCAGTGAGTGAGCCTCTGACAAGCGTCTTTCAAAAAGAATTTGTCGGAGTGTTGCAGAAATTCATGTTGAGGGAACACAGGCTGGTGTGGAACAGCCTTTCACGCACTTGGTGAGAACCCCTGACAAATCAGAAACTGGTCATTATGCTAAATCCCACATAACATGACATCAATTCCACTAAGCAGTGTGTAATTTTGGGTTCACAGTGCACACAGAACAGCCACAAAGCATGCCAGTTTACCGTGGAGTGCTGGCTGCTTGCTTTTGACGCCCATGTTGAGCAGTCAGACTGGTCACACTGCACACACTGTGGCTCCACAGCAGGCTGACGATCTGCAGCGATAGTTTCGGCGTCTGGTCTATTTTTTCAGTGAGCCGTGTGCGAATCTGGCAGGAAAACAAACAAAATAATCTATGATGAGCGATATAAAAGATATATTATATATGATATAGATGATCTGATCATGATAAATGATAAAATATGCATCCAGTGCTTCCACATTGCTTGTCAGTTGTGTCTTAACAGACAGCTACACAGAGATGCACGCACATACTCAGACACACAAGCAAGCAGGGACAGAGTTCTCCATGTGATTAGAAAGGATCAGAGACGGAGAACCACTGCTGACCGGTGCAGAGAAATGTGCTCCTGGTGTGAATGGCTCAGCGACTGCTGAGGGGCGTTTTCATATTAACATATGGGGAGCTTCTGTGTCCAGGGTGAACCCAGCATAATGCAGGCTTTCTGTTAGCCCAATCTGAGACTATTCAAGTGATTTCAATAGGTTTTTTTCAGACTTTTGTATACAATGAATGAGGTACCCTCAAAGTATCAATGATATTTTGTTTTTGTCATTTGTGTAAACTAAGAATAAAATGTTTTTTCTCCTTTTACGTGTTACAGGACGGACAGTGAACGAGTCTTGCACCAGAGAATAAATGCAGTACCCTTTGTGTTGGTGGGATCAAATGAGACAGCAGTCAGAGTCCTGTGCCCTTTGCAGGCGTCCGGACTGTACATGGAGACCACCCACGAGAAGTTCCATCAGGTCAATTACGGCTTTGGTGACATCATAGGACAATACCTCAGTGGAGAGAAGCTGAAAGGGCAGCTGGAGACTGAAGAAATGCTCAAAGTCAGTATTTAGATGACATACCAACCTTATTTAATTCTGTAACTCAGTGACTGTCAGAATTATTTGACAAAGAATAAATATTTTATGCTAACCACAGGGGCAAATATTAACAACAAATGATCTTAATGGTACATTTCAAAAATATCCTTCTCTTTTTCCAGGTGGGCACAATTCTTACCGGTGTGGGCGAGTTGATACTGGAGACAGACGGCACCCTGAATCTCCGACCCCCTTCTAATGGTTCGCAGTACTTTTTGAGCATTACGGATTTTGACACCCTGCGGGGAGAGCAAGAGAGCACGTCAGTTCTGTGGAAGGCGCTGGCCATTGCTTTTACATTGGCGGGGGCAGCAGTCCTTTTCTGGGTCGGTCGACGCTACTACTTGCGACTAAAAGTTCGCTGGGAGCGGGAGCGGGAGAGGAGGGAATTTGAGAGACTGCGGACTGAAGCCCCGAGAGCAGGTGCTCCAATAACAGGCACTGAAAACGGGGCAGAAGACATCAACTCCTGTGTGATTTGCCTCACTCAGCCACGTAACTGTATTCTGTTGGACTGTGGGCACGTGTGCTGCTGCCACAGCTGCTACCAGGCTCTTCCACAACGCCGATGCCCCATATGTAGACAAGACATCAGGAGAGTGGTGCCTCTCTACCACGTCTGAGGCACCTGTGTGATCACATGACCTCTGTGGAACTTTACCCACATGCACACTACTGAGCTTTACACCTCAAAGGTCTAAAGTGCTGCACTTGCACTTAAAAAAAGGGCGAGGGTTACCTCTTTGAATATGTTATTACTGTGAAGAATGACTTTCTTTTAAGAACACACTGTATGTATTAACACATGTAAATTGTAAGGGTCGTGTGCAAACAAGTTATTTGTCACAGAGTTTGAGTGAGGTATTTTATCTGTAATTGATATATAGGAAATACATGAAAATGGAGTAATTGGCAAAAAGAGGGTGTACATTTATGCAACAAAGATGTTTATTTTCCTATATATTTGTTCTGTGCCTTATTTGGTCATTTATATGACTGCTGCTGTCTAAGAGTAATTGAAGTGTCTGTATCTGGATTAGTTTCATCAGACGATGTGAAGTTTTTGTTTCAACCACTTCCATTTACATATGGGTCACTGGAAGTTATTGAAGCAAAAATGCACTTAGTGCCAAGGTGAAGCTTTAGCGTTAACTAATGCACTACAGAGAGGCGAGTGTGTAAAATGTTGATTTGTTGAAACTAATTTAATAAAGCATCACTCTTTGAACTAAGCAGATTTCACTTACTGTCAGTATCACCTCATATAGTTGCAACTAAATTGCTCAGCCAGTTTTAGAAATGGAGCAGTAATAAAACTATAAAGCTGCAGTTTGTAACTTTTCTGAAAATTACTTTTTGGCATATTTGCTGAAAATGTTACTATATTTTTAAAAAATACATGAGACAGATAATCTGTGAAAAAAATCACATCCCTCCTCTTCTTTCTACTGCTTCTAAAGGCTTTTACTAGGATCTACCATGGCCCAAACAACCAATCAGAGTGGGGGAGTCTTTAAAATAATTGTCGATCATGTCAGTCTCTGCTCCTGAGTTGCACTCTAACTGTCAAACTAGGCAGCACTAATCAAATATGAATCAAGATTCTGTTACTTCATCAACTATTTCTCATCTAAGATGTTTTCAGAGACATATTTAGTGTACTGTTTGCTTGGAAAATGCTCTGGCTGGTGGGAAGTGTTGGTGGTGTTTTGTTTCGGCTCAGCTGTTTCCAACATGGTCACAGAGGTTCTCATTTTAAAGGTCCCGACACACCAAGCCGAAAGTCAGCCATCAGTTAATGTGAGACCATCGATAAGCATCTGTCGCTATAATTTTTGGGGTGTGTCCTGCACTGTCAGTCCTTGTCAACCTTTTTTTTTTGTCCAATTCAGCATGATAAGTTGGTGTTGTAGCTGGCGGAGCCCGTCGGTGTGAGAAATCTCTCTGATTAGCAGTTCAGCTTTGTGCAATGAGAAGAAAAATGAAAGTGAGGAAAGCAAACAGAGAGAGGCCGTGAGATCAAAACAAAGTTGTCTTACAATGTGGGATTATTTTTTTAGCCATGGAGTTTTTTTTGCAGAAACGGTTTATAATTTTTGAGTCATTTTGTACTAGTGCATAGAATATATAACTTGTACTTTTATCATTTGGTTGCATTTTTAATGTACTAACTGGCTAACTTGTGTCTTGGATCCGTCCTGTCAGGTTTCTTTTTTAAATGACAAACACAGACTTGTTGCGTCTGCAGGTATGTCGAGTTATTTCCTCTCATGTTGGCACAGAACATCCAAGCTAGTTGGCTTTTTGCTGTAGTCTTTTGCGGTGTGTTCAAGTGCAACTTGTAAATGAGACAAAGGCGAGGTTAAAACAGTTATTTTTTTGTTGCCACTACATCTCTTGATGTCAGTTTGGTGTGTTTGGGCCTTTACAGCTAAACAGTACACTAAAATATGTTTTGAAAACATCTGAGGCGAGAAATACGCAATGCAGTAACAAAATCTTCACTCAGAAAATAGAGTAAGCAGAGGAAAACATTTTTTTCACAGATCATGTCTCATTTAGTGCTACTTGAATATAGTGACAGTTTCAGCAAATATGATAAAAAGTTATTCTTTTTTTATAACAGTTACAAACTTTAAGTCTTAGTATACAGTTCTGTGTGAGGCTACCATGAAATACAACATAATGTACAGATCTTATATGATTCAAGATCAGACATCTCGTAACGACAGACATATGAACTGCAGCTGTTACATCAAACGGCTGCTGCTCCTCCTCCTAAGCATTAGGAAAGTAGCTCATGTCTGAATAGGTACACGTGTTTCACAGGACTCTCGAGATGATATGAATTCACGATGAGTCTTTTTTATTTTTCCATAGGCACAAATGCTTGTTGACAGCACCTGGTGTCTGAAAAGACTTGGGTGTAGTGAGTCATCAAGCTGACTATTTCTGTCATCTCTAACAAGCAGGGAGAGGATGTCGAGAATGGCACATCGATGAAAAGCCTTATTTTTTCTTTAGCACAGAAAGGGAAAAAACTAATAGGCATGTGTGTGTGGGGAGTTGGTGCAAGGTGAAGAGTGGGGCATAAGGCCTGAGTGGGCGTCAAAAAGGAGCAGGTGGGAGACACAGGATCTCATAAATCGTCCTCAGCGGTCATAAGGGTTCACTTTAACAAATTCTTCAGGAGCTCTCTCAGCAGAACAGCAGCTGCGGCTCTCGGGGAACAGACTATTACTGGAGCACTCGCAGACCTCTGAGGGCATGGGAAAAACACAGTGGCATTTGATTTGTTCGGTCTGGTTTAATTGAATAATTGAGAGAATAAAAAGTCATTACAGCAAAAGAGAGACAGAAATAATCTCACATGGGCCTTTGGGGAGAATGAATAATAAAATGCTGTAATGTATGCACAGTTCATATAGAGATAAAAGCGTTGCTTGTTCACTGACACAATTACTTTAAGCTTAATTTAAGCCCATTTCTTGTCTGATATCATGACTCTGTTTCAACTAAGTGGAGTGGGCAGATTCAAAGGTCTGGACCCTTTTTCGGTATATATAAATTCTGATAAAAGGTCCCTCCACCACTAGGTGTCCATCTTTCTTCACTTGAGGTATAAATACACATTGTGCTAGCTGACAGTGAGGGGAGACTCTGGCTCCAGAGGATGCTATCCAAGTCACATGCAATTAATGTACGCTGTGATATCCTGCTTAATCCATTCTGATAGCTGACAAACAATTTAGATGATATGATTATTCTCTAATTGGCTGTGCTTCATGGGTGTAGACCCTGATTTGTGGTGATGAGGGTGCAGACAGTGGTGGCTAAGTAAAACCTGATTTATTAGGAGTACAGGGATTTATTAGCAGCATTAGCTTAGCTTGTAACTATAATGACTTTTAATACTGTCAGATTAACCTTATGAAATTTAAAGGGATGGGAATATCAGTGTGTTTGTCCAGCTATGTATGGATTACAGAGGTACAGGGGCCCAAAGTGCCAGGGGCCCCTAAGGCCTTCTCTTGCAAAATGTCACTCAAATTAACACATACTGATCAGGACGAGATTTAAAATGATTACAAAGAGAAAAAAAAAGGACCACATAAGAGATAGAAATGAACTGCAAAGATAAACAAACAGCCAAAAACAACAAAATCAACTCCATGAGACACAAAATTACCTCAGAGACCCAAACTACAACAAAAAAGGAAATTTAAAAAAACACAAGACACAAAAAATGACCACAAAGAGACAAAAAAGGATCACAAAGAGATTCAAATTAACTGCAAAGAGAGAGGAAACTAGCTAAAATGACAAAAATAACTCCATGAGATACAAAAGTTCCTCAAGGAGACCAAAAGACTAAAAAGACCTAAGACAACCTCAGGTAGACATGAAACAACCACAAAGAGACACAAAACTACCACAAAGTCTGTGTCAGGGGCCCTTTGCATACCTGTGCCCAGCCCATTCTTATAATCCGCCCATGGGACTTTTGTGCTCAGGCTCTAATGACTGAGCACAAAGTTTGCAGCGTGAACATACATATAAGTGGCTTCCACAGTACCCTGCAAACTTGACATATTGACCCACAAAAAAGACTACAAAGCAACACAAAACAACCAGAAAAATACAAACTGACCTCAAAGAGACTCAAAATGACAGCAAGCAGGCCCAAACAACTACACAATGACACAAAACAACCACAAGGACACCCAAAATGACTACAAAGAGACGTAAAGCCCATTGTCTCATAATCCGCACAAGTCCACCCCACCACTTTTAGTGTATTACCATGACAACATTTACAGATGTTCATGGTCCCCAGAGGATGAATCTAGGAGGATGATTTCAGTGGGCTGCTGACTTTTCCTCTGGAGCCATAATGAGGTTGACAACCTCATCTATTTTGTCTATTGTTAGATTAGATTATGATTTTGATGATGGTCCAACTTTTCCTCTAACAGCGCTACCATCTTGCACCCACAAGTAGATGCACGTTTCCTTCTGCATCGTGATAGAGTTATTGGGTATACTTCAGTAGAAAGAAAATAAATTCTACTTGAAACTGCTCACAACAACGTCAGTGGATTATCTTGAGTAAAAGAGAAGTAAAGAGACGTTGCTGTTGATTTTTCAAATGTTTTTTTTCTTTCTTTTTTAGTGCTTTGAGCCCCACAAGCTGAGTGCCATCAAGTGCCATTATTTTGGAGAGAAGGCAGACATCTCTATGGCTGATGTCTCCACACTCAGCCACTCACACTAAAACAATCGAGACTGATAGACAGCACTACAGGCAAGAGGACAAATATGTATTTTTTATTTATTTTTTTTAATTTTGGGGTGATTTATCCCTTTTAGATTGGATTTAGATTGTAAAAAAATGCTCAATCTCAAGACATTTTTATGGCAGCAGATTTCCATCGAATGGAAATGGAACAAGGGACTTTGCTCATCATTTTGATACTTTTACCCAAAATTCAGCCCAACATAATTGTTATTCGATGAAACTGTGGGTTTTCTACATTGTAAATAAAGTTCTGTGCCTCTGCAGGAAGTTTGGCTGTTTTGCGCATGAAGTTGTAAAAACAAACTCACTGGCAGGTTAGTGATACCAACTATTTGCTGATTACAAATCTAAAGATTTGTTTGCCTTTTTCTGAGTAATGTTCTTTTAATTTGTATTACTCAGTTACACTCTGAAACTAACACCAAAACAATCTATATTTATATATAGCACAACAGGTAAGCGGAAAAATATATATATTCGTTTTGGGGGTGAAAAATGTCCCTTTGAGAACAGCATCATGGAGCCAGTAGCATGTCTAAACACTCTTGTCTCTTGTCTTGTTTAAAATTATGTAGTCAGATGTAGTAGTGATAGTATAAATTTCATTCAAATTAATGTAATGGTACAACTTGTAAAAATGTGATTTTACCCAATTCTGGAGTGCATTTATTTCTATTTTTTTTTAGTAAGATTACTTTTATGTGTTGAAGTCCTGCATCCAACTGCAATATAAGGAGCCAAATGCTGAATTCAAGAAACAATAGGGAGTAAAATGATAATGGCATAACTCCAGATCTGCAAAAAAAAGTTTCAAGAAATCTTTGAAACCCTGACACACACCATGACCTTATGTGCCTTTGCTCCTGACAGGGAGCAGTGAGGCGGGGGGGTCTTTTTTGACTTTGGCATTAGCAGACACTCAGCAGACAGCGGGAGGAAAGGTAGAGATGCGGTGTCTCAGGAGAGAGAGCCATCACAGCGTGCTATAGTCCCTGATGCCAATTACCGCTGTCACCCATCTGCTTTGGGCATGCAGTGAAACGTGGGATAAGTGACCTACTTTGTGACAGTAGTGTGACTGCAGTGGTTCTCTTCTCATCAACAAACCAAGCGCTCTCTCCCTGAGGATGGGCAGACAGGAATGGTATCATACACACACATGGACTGTGTACACACTGGTCAGATATAAAGATTTTTCAGTTTGAGCAAAATGATTTTACAGAAGAGTCTGAATACAACAATATGGTAAAACCAGTGGAGGAAGGGGGGCAATCCAAACTGTATCAGGTAGAAGACATATTTCTAAAGTCTTTTACATTTTTCTTAACTAAACTACACTTTTGCTCTTATTAGAAACAAAAAGACATTCATTCATTTATTTTCATTCATATTTGGCATCTTGCCATGCATATAGTTTAGGTTTTATCTGCTCAGGTTTTTAGATACCTGTCTCTAAAATGACTTCTGCTATTGTCGTATAGTTGGGGGTAATAGAAGTTTTGATGCACAAGGCATTGGAAAAATTACAATAACAAAAAAAACAAAAACAAAACGAGAACAGCAAAATATCTTATTGTATTATTATCATTATTTGGTTGACTCGTAGAAGTGGTGCAAACAAACTCTATTACAAGTAAAAAATACTACATTTACAATTTTACTTCAGGTACAGACATTTTGGCAAGGGGTTCCCAAATATTTTCACAGACAAAATTTCAAAACTTTTCCATGACTTTTCAAGGACCCTTAATTATTTTTTTATTTCAGTAAAAGCGACTCTTTAACATATCACCCTTGTTGTATTGTCTTCCAATTATAATTTAAAAAAAAGAAATGTAGAGATTGAATTCTCAGATAAATACTTGGTGACAAGTTTTTCTACTTAATCACAGACGTCACCAATATGGCACCAAACAACATAAAACACTCACCTTTGATCCGGGCTTTGGCCTCCCGTGTGATGGAAGTGCAGAAGGCGGTGCAAACAGCGGTCTCAGTGTAGCTTTGGCGTGCAGCTGTGAGCATTTCTATCTCATCTGTGTGATCACTGATCCAAGGGCAGGAGCCGTGCCAATGTTCCCACAATCTATTGCAGGATGTTTATGCTGGAGAACAAACAGCATTAATCTTCATGATGAGGAGAGCAGATAGACACGGTATTTTTATTAGGTCTATGACCGCAGATGGTGTGTCCCTCTCCTCTTTCTCCATTTTTAGTTTTCCTGAAATATATACCAACACACACACACACACCCACACACACCCACACACCCACACACACACACACACACACACACACACAAATCAGGGAATTGATCCAGCTCTTAGCTTTGGGTTATTATTGGGTTTTTTCCTCAGCTAGTGTTCCTCAAGAAGGAACACAGTGTGTATATAGTATACAATGTGTGTGTGTGTGTGTGTGTGCATGTGCGTGTGCACGTACAAGTTCAGCAGCACTTGGTCTGCTTGAGGGGAGAAATGGGGAGGGGGTGAGTGACTCAGCATCGTGATTCATTTATAATTGGAGGCAGTGCTTCAAGAGCACACACCCACACACATACATACACACGCACGCACACATGCGCACGCACACACACACACACACACACACACACACACACACACACACACACATACACACGCACACACACACATAGACACACAGACACACACACACATTTCTTAGGGGTGGGTGCCCTTGTCAGAGATGATGGGACTGATTGAGTGAGCCTGATCATTAAGAACTACTTCCTGCTAAAGAGGCAGAGATGGAAAAAAAAAGAGGACAGAGGAGAAGAATTCACAGCATGTGCACCCAGAAAGATCAATTGAACCAAACAACGGAGGACCAAATGAGGAGTCATTGTACTTGAGCACACTGGGATCAACCTCATGTACGAGACAGTGCATTATGAGGAGACAGAGAGGTGTCCAGTTGCTATAAGACATGTATGTTTCTTTCCCTAAATAGTGCACATGAGGCAGCACCATGTGGGGCAGCAGGTCAGATTTTTCCTCACAGCCCCCAACTGTGTCGCTGGCTGATGACGTCATGTGAAATCCCTCCATGAATCAACGTCTCTGCTCGTTGACAGCTGAAGGCTGCGGTTTGTTGGGCAGCGGGAGCTTTGTGAGTCATCCCCGGGGAATTACATTTAGTAGAGTGGCAGATTTATGATCTCTAGTGTATTATGTAGCCTTACACACCGAGTGTGGATCCACAGGAGAGAAAAATCAGAATTGGATAAAGATAATTAGTTCTCTGAAAGCTTTTTGCCATGCAGCCAACATGCACGTTTTCTTAGTAAACTGGTGGTTGACAGAAAAGCTCTTTGGACTCAGTAAAATGTTTTACAGGGGGGTTATATGGGCCATGTTTCTGTGGGAAGCCAGCCAGCCGGCTTCACTTTGACTACAGCCGCCCTGCGTCTTATCCCCACAGGAAATCCAAGAGTCTTTCCAACGGCACTGATCTCAAAGAGTGTCAGCTGGTCATTTTCACCAGTCAGCTATGCACACTGGCTGCTAAAACAGAGGGACGCCACTTCAGTGGAAAGGTTATTACAGGTCAGCTGGCCCAAGTTGTTTAAACAGGTTTGGTCCAATAATAGGCTTTCTGTCAGCTTATTATTTCAGCTTTTTATAATACACCATATGCTGTAAGGACAGGATCTGTAAGTAACAAAGGCTGCAACCAAAAAAGGCAAAGGAGAACGATGTCATTTCAAATGTAGCTAATGCATAAATAATACTGCCTCTGTCCGTGGTGCTGAAACGAGCCATTCACATATCTGCTGACACGCAAGCAGGGCCATGTCAAATGTTTCTGTATTTTTTAGTATCTCTATTGTTTCTTGATTTTTTTAGTATATACTCCTCTTAGCCATACAATTATGCATCTGTTTTTGTACTTTCTTTTTCTGCTGTGACATTCAAAGGAGCACTCCAGTATTTCATTTTCGTAAAGTTGGGGCCTTATAAGAGAAACTTTTTTTTAATGGTTAAAGTTAAAGAAGCAAAGGCTGAGATCTCCTGAGTTTTAGTCTGTATCCTACAATGCCCATTATGCAAGCAACTTTTTACACTAATTTGAGAATATGACATCAGGGTACTTTATATAAAGTATTTTTTATCTTATGTGCATAAATGTTACCTTATCTTATTTTACAGTCTTATATGACAGCAACTGCTGTTTTTGACTCTGTTACAGCCTACACATGCGAGCACACAGCACTACTTCAGTGGTACTACAAGTACTCAGATCCTTTACTTAATCGGGTCTGGTAAAAGCAAATGCCCCACATTCCTCATTTTACCAGAGTAAAATGTTTAGTCTATTGAGTCTGTTTATGACTCAACTTAAAGTAGCTGTATGCAACATTCAGAACAATAATAGAGCAGCAAATAGCTATATGTAAATATATAGGGCTGTAATGGCATCTAAGAATGAAGCCACACTAGATAATACCTCTCTTTCGGTTGTAATCTGATGGCAGTCCAGCTGTGCATGCATGTTATCCTACTGGCTAGCTCATTGTCGGCACTTTGCTTTGCTCTCACACAGTGATTACTGCTGATACAAGGACAGTGTCCTTACAGAAGCAGAGTGCCAACCCTCTGGTTACCTTATGGTTAACATCGTTAGCTCTGTCAGCACTGTTGCCATTGTTAGCACTGTTTATGGATTAAGCACTGTTAGCGGCTAGCCGTCAGCTCAGCCACCTTGATGCTAAGATTCATGTGCAGACAACAGTGGGCTTGATGGCAATTTTTAAAGTGGCCAGATGTGGAGTTACAATGTCCAGGTCTGTCACAAGACTTTTTCCCCATAGACTTAAAGTGGGAAAGAGATGTCTTTAAATCAGTGGATACAGTTTCGAGCATCACAACCCCAAAAAATGAATCATTTTACTATTGGTATTTGATCTCCTCAGTCTGATAACATTTGGAAAGTCTAGAAAAGCCACAAGATTATTACATTTTTTTTTATCCCCATTGAAGTTAGCAGAGTGCTAAAGCCACTCTGCCGGTATAAGTCTCTATGTGCTTCCACTATGGATTCCACAATGCAGAAGATCTGGGTAATTTCATACCAAGGAAATTGAGCTTTCTTTTGGCTTCATGCGTCACTGTGCAGCTTTCAAAGGAATGAACAAGGCCTTGGCTCCTACACTGTATCCTGTTCTAGTCACACGTCCATGGAAAAGACTACTGGAATTGCAATGCCAGGCAACAGTTTGTCCATGTTAACATCCTGTCACATGATGTCATTCACATCCACTGCAGAACATTTCAACTGAAAATGCAACTGGAAATTACATAGAGCTACTTTATTAGCCTAATCCTACATCTTGGAAATTACACTCTATATGCCCTATTATCAGATAATGTTCTATAATTAGAAATATAATGCAAAGATAGCCATTCTTCTTCTTCTTTTTGTTTTACCATACACGTGTTTCTAAAGAATGGTGAAGGAAAGCCTCAAACCTGCCTCAGTGTGTGTCCTTCATTTATGCAATTTCATCTCTCGCCTGTTGAGGTCACTCTTGCTCCTCTACCACTCGGAGTCCCCTACCAAACACACGCCCGCGCGCGCGCGCGCTTCAAACCCGGATGGATGACTTCACCGTTCTGCCTGGGTTTCCTTTATGATCCCGGGATCTCCCACTTCCCTCACCAGACATCAGCCAGCAACACAGGCGAACACAACTCTCCCTCTCTCACTCACCGCTGTCTCTACCTGCAGCTGCAACACATCCAGAGACCACAGAGAGACCACCGACAACAGCCGGACCTCAGACGCTGGTGGCCCCTCATCCACACCGATAACACTCAGAGAGGATCCCAATAGGAGAAACTGTGCAGCCTGCACAAAAACAAAAACCGGAATCTACGGCTTTATTGAGCACATAAAGCCACCGAGGAAGACTTTAAACTTCTTTTTATCTCCGCTGGTGACCCTTCTCCGTCGTGCCACAATGTCCGAGGTGCTGCCATACAACGAGGGGAAAATGAGCGGCTACGGTGCGGACAGCGAGGTCAGTCAGATGTCCTTTAGCTGCGGACTGCAGGACACAAACGCCTTTTTCGCTGCGTCGCAGGCGAAAAGACCCCCAAAGCTTGGACAGATCGGCAGAGCCAAGCGAGGTAAAGGATGGTTAAATAAAAGATTGACACTTAGGCATGTTGTCATTATAAAACGTGACCAGAATTAGGCAATAGTCTATATGGGAAAAAATATGCAAAATACATAAGGATTTATAGTGAGATTAGTGTGATGCTCTATTGCAATTCATTATGTATCTACAATATTTTGCACAATTTTGCTGTTTGAAAATGCACCACAGGATGGATACTTCTTTGTAGTCTGTGGTTGACATTCAAATTGTTTACATACATGCACCAGACATCATCAACATGTAAGGACACACCCCACCATCACCATAAAACAATAACCATAAGGATAAATCGCCTGGCTCGTCGCCATTAACGGGAATGAGTTGTTTTTACCGTGCGCGTACTCGAGGTCGGGGATTTGCAATGCTTTATTTATTTGTTCACCTGCAACTGCGCTACAGTCACATTTTCTCTCACTTGTTATTTAAAGCGCCATAACTCCACTATAGTCAATAAATAAGATTACACTGACCTTATAATAAAAACAACACTATTGATTTTTATAGAAATGCCATTCTCTGCTGTCATGGTTTTTAGTTTAGTTTTAATTTACTTATTTGTAAATAAAAAAGGGATATAAAACAATTTACACATGCAGGTGAGGTAGAAACCCATAATGGGCTTCTCTAAAGAATAAAGTATACAAAAATGTAAAACACACAAACCGATGCAAAGTAAAATATCAGTATAAATACATATCTTCGACCCAATCATCACTACTGAAAAGAAATAACAAATAAATCAGTAGGCTACTGTGCAGAAACGCAGCACCCACATCAGTCTGAGCTAACATCCTCTCCCCCTCTTCCTCCACAGTGGTCATCGAGGACGACCGAATAGACGAGGTCCTGAAGGGGATGACAGACAAGTCTTCACCCGGCGTTTAAACGTGAGCGATGCCTTGCAAGACTTTTTTAATTTTGATCACCGATTTGAAGCACTTGTCGGCTGTGCATGTTCGAGGATTGCGGGAGAAAAAACGACGGCACGAAGCGAGGATGGTGTGACTGACGAAAGGCAAAAGAAAAGGGGGGAAATGGAGAAAGGAAGAGAAATGTCGAAGAAAGAAATGAAGAGAGAAAGAGAGAGAGAGAGAGAGAGAGAGACTCTGGAAAAGACCAAGATTTATCATGGGATTGCTGGCAATTCTCCAAACGAATCCCGATTTTAACTACTGCTACGCAGCAAGATGTTGAGATGGCGGACTCCGCTGTGTCTCAACCTCTGCTGACTTTAATGATGGATGAACTTGTCATTACTTCACGACCATCTCTTTTTTTCCTTTCCAACAGCGCTGTAAGCAACAAAATACTGCAACTGGAGGCTGAAGCTAAATCCCAGCCCCATTTCAATAAGTTGTACAGTACAGTAGGTAGGCTAAGCTCTCAGACGTCCCCCTTCCTCCCCCTCCTTTAGGCTTTGCTTTGTTGATTCAGTCAGCGACGGTGCATTAAAGGGAGCTGTCCTTTCAGCACTGGTTCAATGCATTCCTGTTGCTGCTAACGCTTTTCTAAAAACAGACCAACCAAACTCTTGAGTCTGCTAAATAGAGGAGACCCATTGTATGTAAAAAAGAACCCATATATCCGAGGATGGTGCAATGTTAATATTTTCTGTAGTTGTTTTTGGCCCTTAAAGAGCATTAGGCCACTGATAAAACCAGGCTACATTTATGTATCAGTGGTTTAAAGGTGCAGCGTGGCACCTCCATGTAGCTGATTTAAACCTGCACATATCTTTTGGTTTTTTGCCCCCTCTCTTTTTCTTTTATTTTGTATTTTCAAATATCTACAGAGACCAGCACAGATATGGAGATCATAGTAAATATTTAAAATAAAAGTCATGAAATTGATGGGAAAAATTACGCTTTCCATAAATTTGGTTATTTTAATTTCAGCAAATGATTCGTGTTTCGTCCTCTATGAGTTTTTTTCTCCATCTATTTGCATGAACTTTCACTCCGGTGCCAACGCAGGTGCCACTACTCTTACCCTGGCACGCTTCTTTTTAACAAAAGTCATATTTGTATTTTTATATCTAAATATTTGTTATTTAAATGATATGCTAGTCTATCGTCTTACAATTCATCAACAGAAATATTTCTACTACAGAGAGGATATACAGAATGAGACTAGGCTTCAATGGAGACGAAGCTGAGATTTTGGGATGGACTGGTCTCATTCTATATCAGAGGTCGGGTGTTTTTTAAAGACTAACTGAATGTGTCTGGGGTTTTTGCACACATCAATGTTAAACTATTATTAAGAAATCGTATACTGTGACTTGAGCTTCGTTGATGAATTTGTTAGAAAATGGCAGTTTTAGAGTATATTGCACTGTTTACGAGTATCCTCAAATAACACGTGGTTATTTGACCGATTTTTGACATTACAGTTTTTTGTTTTTTAATTTTGTTTATTTTGTACCATTATTTTAAAGAAACTGGATATGGTTTGTTGTGCATGAAACCTTAATATTTTCAATAATGAAACATTGTTTTATGAAGCAAAAAAGCAACAAAAATGTCATGACATTCTAAGAATGAGTCATTGTATATTATGATGCCATTTTCACTGTATTTGGTGAATTAATAAATGGTGAAAGAACATGGAAATGTGATTCGTTGGTTTCAGTTTTGTCCCAAGTCAATGGAAGACGACAAACAATAGGACCGGCATCAGAGTTGCCTGTGAATAAAAGTCAGGAAGGAAAAAAACAGAGTACATTTCCTGAGCACAATGAAAATTAAAAACAAAAAAAAGATCTTTTTTAAGAAGCAACAGAAATGAGCTGCATTGGCAGCATCAGAAATCAAAAGTCTTCCCATGTCTTTGTAGTCTTTGGAGTCTGTAGCGATGACCCCAGTGACAGTAAATACTGATCCTTAATTAAGGAGCAGGGAAGAAACAGAGATCCATCTGTTAAACTGTTAAACAGCTCTATGCCGGCCCACACAAGTGAATTTATCAAGACACAGACCCCTAGGGAGCCACGACTGGCCACATGATCATCTATCAAAGTCTACAGTGTTCTCATACTGTAGCTCTCACACCAAGTATGATCAGGCCTTTAAACACTCGTTGAGGCAGGTGCACCAAGAAAAGATCATGCACAAAAACCTAAAAAACCAGCATGTTCTGTGGTTTATTAGTGTTTCAATCATTTTTTTGTCCAACGTACCCCCACACAATGACAGAAACTGGACATTTCAACCATTTCTCCATTCCATTTGTTGGATTTGCTTGTTAGTTTTCACATAATTTTGACCACATAACATTGCTATGAAGGATTTAACCAAATTGTTCGATGGGAAACCTACTAAACTAACTAACCTACAGAAGAGGGACAAAGTGTGCGCACATCGAGGCAAAAATAATAATTAACTGCAAGGCACAAATACTACACATGGCTGGGCTCCAATTGAATAGTTTGTTCTCCTTTTCTCTAGAAATTAACTACTTAATTGAAGCCCAACAGGTAGATAGATAAGTATTTATTAGTCTGTGTGGAAATTCATCGTGTACCATACAGCAATTACCAGATAAATTAAGACCTATATAGCAGTGACAGCACAACAACAGCACCAAAAACAAAGATAAAAATCAGGCTGCCTTGCATTATCATATACTGCTTCTCAACATATCATTACAGTGCCCTACATATCATACATACATCATATTAAAATGCTCATATACACTAAATAGGGGATGTGAAAGCCCTCCAGTACTCGCCTAATGGGAATTGTATGATAAGTTTAAAGAAAAGGCTGGCAGTAGTCTATAAACATATTTTGTTATTGTCAACAAATCCAAGGAAAACACTAAACCAAACAATGTGTTCATCCGCTTTTCAATACTTCCTGACTTCCTGTTTGTGGATCTCAGCCTCAAGCCCATTGTTTCCTGCTGAAGACGTTAATCTTTAAAGGGAAACTCTCCACTCAGGAGTCACAGGTCATTGTTGTCATATTCTGCAATCTCACTGGACAAACTGACAGAAGTGGGGCATGTCCGAATTTAAGTCAAGAATAGCAAGTCCAGGGTCAAGTCCAAGTTTTAAACTTTGAGTTTCAAGTGTGAAACAAGTCGTTAAGTGCTCTTTAAGAAATGTAGTGCCCTTTTAACAACAGAGTAATAATTGATTCAGTATATTATGTTTACAAGTATCATAAATTCATTATAAAATGTATCTGTTAAAAAAGGTTTGTTAAAAAACAATAGTCACAGAACTTAACCATATTAAGTCTTTCATAGCATTTATCACCGTTAACCAGTATCACAACAGAATTATTATTTTTTTTTCTATGTTGTATCAAGTATTTCCAAGTCAAAAGGCTCAAGTCCTAGTGAAGTCACAAGTCACAGGTGTTAAAGGCCAAGTTAAGCTGCAAGTCATTTTTGATTTGGTCAAATCGTGGCTAAAGTCATCAAATTGTTTGACTTAAATCCTCACCTCTGCACATTGACATTCATTTATTTATCTTATGCAGTGAAAAATACTAGTCAGTGGAACAAAAAGTTAAAATGGTCTCCACAAAGGAGCAATAGAAGAGGACTAATATGTCTGTCTACTCTGAATTGTCTAAGTTTGCACATAAAATACAGAAAACAGTGTGCAAACTCACATACAGTGCCTGTAGTTCGGTCTCTGTGACAGTGAATAAATATACTTAAGATCACAGCCACTAATCCTATTTTCTCCTAAACACAAAAATGTGGATATATCTTTATTTTTTTTTAATCAAAACACAATTTCAACATCATTCATATTAGCTAAGTACCCTGGGGTAACTGCAGAGGAACCCCCTAAGGTGCACGTACCCTGTCTGAGAAGCATTAATTTATTACGTCAGCAGATTTGTGAAATTGGGTGAAACTATCAGGTGGAAGAAAAGGTGAAGAATACTGTACTACACTGTTTGCCAACAGTGTCACTCAGGAAATTGTGTGAGGTGACCCGACCCCTCCCCCTTCCACCTCCGGTAGACAAACATGCACAGCACTGATAACTCAATTCATTTCCTCATAATCTCACGACGAAATGTTCCTGGAAACTACGCCACAGATTCGTTTTTTACGTTTGGAAGAACATGTACAGTTTCAGGACTCATCTGTAAAAAGCTATGTGTCCTGACAACAATGCTTCAACACTGATCCTTATATGACTCTGAAATGCACTTCACTCTAATAACAGAAGCGCAACAAAGCGTCATCAGTGTAACCGACCACATTCCCATCAGAGGGATTATTGACTGTCCTGATAACATCAGCACTGCACTGAATGAACACATAGTGCTATCGATCATGTTGTTGTTGTGGATGCCGTGTGTGTGTGTGTGTGTGTGTATGTGACTGTCTGCAGTCATGGACAATTACACTTTTCACAGTAATGGGTAGCCCTGGAAGGCCGGAACCGGACAGACATATTTGGGCAAATATTGACTGGTATCAGTGCAGCTCCGCCACACCTCTCTCCCTGACACAGTGTGGCTGTCAACATGTGACTGCTAAAGTAATTCATTCAAGTCCTGCCACCGGTGGTGCTACAGCATCCAGAAATTCCACAAAATATTCTTGAATCGAAATATGTTGAGACATTTTTGGACAATAGGTGTAAAGGATGATAATGGTGTTATTTTATCTTTTTAATCGTGATCAAAAAATACACTAAAAGAATTCAAAAAAGGATTCATCCTGATAACAAATATAAAACAAGTATATAACAAGTATGCTCCATTGTTGTCCACTATTAAAAAACACTATTGCAGTCTTAGGCACGACGCAGAGTGAAGTGCCTGGATACGTCCAGTTCCTGACTGATTGAGCTGCAATTGAAGCCATCGTAAAATACTACTCCTAACACACAGCTGTGACAATATTACTGTGTCAATTAACCGTTGTTTCAAAATGGCAGGTTTTGTTGTGGATTTTGAGTTCCTAAGCGCTGTTTCAAAATCCATAGCCAGACTGTTCTCTGCGCACCAGGTCTGAAAACAGCAAACAGACAACACAGTTTGTTTATTGGTCCCACTTTTATTTCATTGAGTCAACTCTCTAGGGTATCCTCTTCCTCTATCCTGTCCATCCCTTTCACCCTCTTCTTAGCCCACCCAGTAAATCAAAATTCACAAGAAAATCTGATGGTTGATTGACAAAGTAATTCTTTTGTAATGTGGCCACAGCATGAAATTGATATCAAACTCTAAAAATCCAAAAACGCTTTGGCTATGTTTTAGTTGGATATAGTACAACTAAAAAAAATTTCAATAAATTGTGAACGACAATAATTCAAAGATAAAAAGAAATGGATGTATCCTTTAAATTCTAATGTAAGACATCTGACTGGAACATCTACAACAGCTCTCTGATGAGACGACTTAAGTTCAATCATCATTTGGCAAATTCCAGGGTCAGAGGTTAGTTGACTGAGCGGCGGAGCTGTAGATGTACCCTTCGTGGCTCTGTGTCCTGACCTAGCAGATGGGCTGGGATTGCAGGCCATGCTGGGGTCAACACAAACATGTTGTAGATGCCTCCCCAGTGAAAAGTATGTAACCACACAGAAAGACTGGATGGAAAAACAAGCATGACAGACATATACACATCTGTGTACGAAACAAACAAAACGCTAAAGCAGACAACAGTAACTGTTAAGTGCCACTGCACTGTTATCTCCCACATACACTAACGCACAGCTCACAGCAACACTCAGCTCGAGGTTCAAATTGAGCATGTGCAGTGAGGACAAAGAGCTTTGATCTGATTCCACTTTGGCCCCGTCCTGAGTGGACGTCCATTAATATTCCTCCTCCAGTTACATAAGCCAGCCATACAGTATAATATGCCATTATGCTGCCCCAAGGGAGATGGAAAGATATACAGTGCTGTTGAAAGCAGCCGTAGCTTTCAGTGATTTTTCTTAGTGCTCTACATCTAATGCAGATTGGTTTCCACTGACAAGGATAACTGGTGATTCCCTCCATTCTATCTATGGCAGTCAGTAGCAACTGGATTAAGAAATACACCACTCAGAAAATGATCATTCGTATATCAATTACTCACCCACTGTTACGTTAAATCCATGAGGAAAACGTTGTTTTCCTCGCATGTCTTGTCTATAAAATGTAGATACATTTTGGCAATTTATGTCTTCGTGGGTGGGTTAACAACTTAATCTTAGAGTCAGATATTTGTCTTCGTTGCCAGGCAGTAATGCTGATTTTATACTATAAATTACTGTGCTTAACCATAAAAAAGGTGTTGACGTCTGCTATATATATTTTAGCCTATTGAACTGTGCACCAGTAAACAGCTTTCATAGAAAATGATGAGGGCCTGCCTTCAAATCTGTATCCGGTTTTCTTCTTTATACATCCATGCTCATGGCAAATGGGATAGCTGAGCTAGTGTAACCACCTGACCATTTGAGGTATTGGCCATGTGAACGATTCATATATTAATAGAATATCATTGAACTGTGTTATATAAAGTTGAAGGTATGTTTGGAATGACAGGAACCTTAAATGTGGTTTTCAAAATAATATATGAATATAGTAATTTTATTTTAATATATACGCACAATGGATGTTAATTCAGTCGTATTTTGATAAGAGGTTGCCTTCCTACCAAACAGCAACTTCAGGGACTGAAAAATGAAGCCACCACAGCAGTGCCAAAAACTGCAATTCCTCTAATGGCCACTTGAAGCTGTCTCCAAAACAGACTCAATCCCCCTAGACCCCCCATATTAACATCAGAAATAAACATAGCCATTTTTTAACATTCATGATAACTATACAGGGGGTGAATGTTTTTAGAATTCGCTCATTTACATTTTATTAAAGCTCAAAGTTACGCAGAATTAAGGTCGGGCCACTTTGAGTGACAGACTGTCTGCCAATAGATTCTTCAGCTTCTCAGCCAGACCCACCCCTCTCTCCTCCACAGTGCCAGCCTGTCACCCAAATATGGTCACTTATGGTGATGGCTGTAATGCCAAACTCAAGGCTTCAAAACAGGAGTCCACAAACTAACAGGTGATGTCATGATGTCCATAATTTTCTTTGCTCACTTATAATTTTAGCATTTGCCTTTGTTTCACCCTCTAAATAAGCTAATACACTGTTTTTATTACCGACAGGACAAAACTACAAAAACAGGACCTTGGTTGTAATAAACCAGAATGTCCCTTTAAGAATCTCTGCTGACTTGTTGAGTGTAGCTGCAGTAAAAGCAGACAGTTCAATGGGGTACAAACAGGCAGCAATGCTGTGTCGTGATTCAATTTTAAACACAAAGACACATACAATGTGGCAGATAAAACCCAGAGATGTTTGGTTAAAGCATGCAGTAGACCTTTTGAATTGTATGAGCCCTCACATAACACCCACACACCAAAGCACTCAGGGCCAATTGATGTAGACAGAGAGGGCAGGATGGTGGTGAGAAGAGTGACTGAGAGTGAAAGAGAGACAAAAAGACACAGAGAAAGGCATTGAGCATGCAGTAGATTAGTGTTGTTGCTGCCCTTGGGCAACAGAGCATGGAGGACAATTAGCGGCAGGAGAGAAATTCTGGCTCCACTACATCTCACATAAATACACAGTGCTCTATATTAAATCATTGCCACAGACACCTGGATGACTCAGGTGATCAGCTGAAGAGACAAAAAAACTGCACATGAGACAAAAAGGTTTGAAAATGATGACTAAACCTCTCCTGTGTGAGGCCTGCGCCCTGCTCTGCGGTTATATAACTTAAGTCCAGGCAAGTTAAATCTCATTGTCACTGGGGTCTCAGCCATTGCAGATCAGTCAGTCTGACCGAGGGAGCTGTAAACCGAATTTACCAAAAATTTGTCGTCTGAGTTTCAGTGTATTTATATATTGACAGTGCAGAAATTGAAAACTTAACTAAGTGTAACTGAGGAAAAAGGGGGTAAACTGCATCATGGTTTGTGGGAAAGTAGAGCAAAACTCTCTCGGTGTGCCCAACCTCCACCCATCCTCACTGAGTGTTGAATCCATCAAATGTTTTTATGTCCCAGTGCTGCAGCCGAGCTGCTCTGCACCCCCTAAGCTTCTATTGTCAATATCAAACCTACTGCCACTTACATAAGCACCCTCCTGTCATCCATCCTGCCATGCCAAATAGGTGCCAGGCTGTTCAGGTAGTCAGGGCATTGCACCCAATTGTCACCATGGAAACCAGATAATAGCCAATGAGGTTTACCCAGAGACAATGCAAGGGTCTGCAGGGGGGAAGATACAGAGTGGGTGAGATTGAGGCCATCACTGTCTGATACTGATACATTTCAATATGTGCAACTGTGTGTGTGTGTGTGTGTGTGTGTGTGTGTGTGTGTGTGTGTGTGTGTATTTCTGAGTGTTAGTATATATAACAGGAGAATATCTGAAAGCAGTAGTTTATCATATCAAAGCAACAGTTACTGTGGTAATGTCAAAACATTTTTTAGTTCTTGTTCAGTATGAAAAACACTCAGAGATGAACATTTGATTTTATTTTTTATGCTTCAGTGCACAACAAATTGAGATTAAAGTTTTATTTTGGAAACACTTCCTTATAAAAACAATCTCACCACAAAACTACATACTTGATGTGCTCAGGGCCCTGACACACTGAGCCAACGGTCATTCATTGGTCGATGTCAGGATGTCAGTAGGCGTCTGTCAACTTTGTTTTGGCAGTGTGTCCCACACCATTGGCCCCCATCAGCCATCGGTGGCTTTTTTTTTTTTCCTTGGGAGATTCAACATGTTAATTTGGAGACAGCGAAGCCCATTTGTGAATGAAATACCTCTGACTGGCAGTTAAGCTCAGCATACAAGAAGAGCTGTTAGAAACACAGTAATGATTTGCTAAAAACAATCAGCACTGTTTGTTGGTCTCGAACGGTGGTCTGCAGCTCTGCAGGCATCTAGTCTAGGAGACATGCCATGTTCGGATCGACCCCTTGCTCCTCCCCAGGTCCAACTTCTCATCCAATTGCGGTCACCTCAGGTCCCATCTAATTCAAGAAAACCAAGATTGCTGCGGCCAAAATGCCAAACTTTAGGCTTCAAAGCAGGAGTCCATAAACCAATGTGTGATTGCTAAGGGAGACTGTGTGACACGACCAAAAGCTACAGCACTTACTAAGTAGATCTTGTGGTCTAGCTAAAGAAAAGTGAAACAAACTACAACGTTACTCCGGCAGAAAATCGTAGAAGGAAAGATGAGCCATCTGAAAAATCACACACCTTTTTTTCCAAGTCTTAAAAATAGGCTGTAATTAGATCTCAGTGGAGAATTAAAAATAAATGATTTCTACTTTATCAATGTGGTCCCCCCTCCAGTCACCAGCCTCGCTGCCTGTCTGCATGCCTGGCTCGCTCTCTCGCTCTCCTTCAAGTCTAAATTTAAGCAGCAGAGAGCTCAGGACCAGAATCGTCTCATGTTTCCTCTACAAATAACACGCAGGGGTGGGCTTCTTCTATGTACATGTGCATGTGCCCACACCGCGTTCTTGACAGGTGTGTAACACACTGCATATCTCCATTAGCAGCTTTTGTCTGGAATCTAAAGCAGACATGGGACGGACGCAGACAACCCCAACAGAAGTGGAGACTCTGACTGACATATTAATAGACTTTAACACCGACTTTACATGCAGGCCGGTGCTGCCGTTATGTACCGTGTCTAGACATGCCAGTTTGTCTTGCAAATTGCGTAACACTGGCAGTCTTGTGCTGCACCACAGAGCCAGAGGCTGTTGAATCTTTCTGATTTACAGGCAGACAGAACAGTTAAGGACACTGGGATGTGAAATTGGTTTATAAAAGATAAAAGTTTCCATTATGAACTGTGCTGGAACAGAAGCTGATAGTAGCAGCTTTGGAGAATTATGACAGACAGAAACATGAGTCATGGTTAACATGACAATAGATCATCCCATAGCAAATCACAATTAAACTGACTGTATAAACAATAAAAACATAAGAATATACAGAAATCAATGTTTATGTTGTTTATGTTTATGTAAGGGTAACCTGATTGACAACAGGGACACTATAAAAGAGGAGACTTCAAGCAAAAGATTGATTGATGGTGCCCTGTATTTTGGAGGTTAGCTTTTCTGTATCTGTTGTGACATGAAGAGATAAGTGGCGGGGAACGGGCCAAGGTCAGTTTGGGTAGTCTATGCATTTTCATACACGTAGATGACTAGTTGTCAGAAACACTGGGTTTATAGGATGGTCCCACAACCTGGTTTTCAACTCCTAAACTGCCAGCAATTGATCAGTAGATCTTGACAACAGATACTTTGGGCAGAGCAATCCTTGAGCAGCAGTATTAGACGCAGGCAGCAGCATTTTTGATACTCTGAGCCACTACTGTGGTATTTAGGAGCGAGAAAGTACACATATAGTGAGTGGGAGGGAAACTGGATGGGTCAAACAAACTCCGGACTTTCACCTGAGAGACTACTGTTTAAGTCAGGTGTAAAACCAAAAGTAAGCTGAATTATTTTGTTAAAAACACAGTGTGCTAGTATGTGATGCATAGTATTCTAGTGATGCATTATGTTACAAACATACTTATTTTAATTCAAACCATGATGTTTTTGTCTAAACCCTTACACTCAACATGTGCCAGAATCTACATTCCCTTTGAAAATATTAGTTTATTTTTTTTAATTTAATAGCTTTTGTTTCATTGGTAATTTCTTTTATGTGGCCAGTTCTCCCCATGATTAGACAATGTTTTTGCCTATTTAAATGTTGTAAAAAGTCTGTACAAGTGAATACGTACAGACAAAAATTGGTTGCCAATTTCTGAAAATGGTTGGCAATTTCATCCTGGCAACTATTACTGCCAAGCTGTGTTCTTATTTGAATTTACAGGATATTTAACCCGATATAAATCGCCTTTCATGACAGAGAATGATATCTGGGTTTCTGCAGATCTTTAGAAATTCTTACAAGGCATTATTTTCTTAATATAAAGTAAGGCCAAAATTGGTATAAAGTCTTAAATGAATATTTGAAAAGTCTTAAAAATGAAAAGATATGGAGAGTAGGGTTCTATGAATTGTTGTTTTCTGACAGAAAACTCCATGGCCTGAAACAGGTACAAGGCAAAGCGTATGAGGCACGCTGTAATTTATGAAAAAGTTTTTCAAACTTGGCACGATGGGAATCAAGGCAGTGAAAACCAACATGCAGAGTGACCCAATCCCCAGTTAACGGCATGTATTTCCCCTGATTTGTTCTCACCTTGTCTCAGGCGGGAGACAGAGTTTTATGATAGTCTAGATTTTATGATTTATGATAAACATTTGGGTAAAGGTGGTGCCAAACTTAAGTAATTGATGTTGGTTCATGTTTGGCATTAAATTTAATTCTGAGTGGCATTTAAAAAGTCTCAAAACTTAAATTTTACTGTAGAAAACCTGTGATATAGATCATGATAAAAAAGTACATAGTGGTTTATTCTAACAAATTAAAAGTTATAACAGTAAAAAGTAATTTGGAGCAATAGAGTTTTTAAAGTTTAAAAGTTTTTGTTTGTATGTTAGGGTGGAAAAGTTCAAATTTCGGAGGTCATTATCTCAGTATAAAACTAACTTATAAATGTCAGAGTTAATATATTCCTAAGAATTCCTTGAATTCTTAGAAATATAATGTATAATATACGTTATATTAACGTATTATATTACGTTAATATAAGACAGGAAGTCTTCTTTTATATCATCCTCATCTTGTGTTGTGGCGACCTCGGTGGCTGGTGATTTTGTGTCTTCCAGTACCTCTTTCTCCAGAGCTGCATCCTCTGGGCTAAGCTCTTCTCCTTTGGTCATTACAAGCACAAAATACTCAAAGCCTTCTCCATAACTGTAATTTTTGATGGACCAGTTGTACTCAGTGCGAGCATAGAGGCGTTTCCTGAAGAAGGGTTGGGCGAAGGTCACAGAGACAAACCGTCCTCCAGGCTTCAGGCAGCGGCTAATCTGGGAGAAGAATAAAGAAAGAGGAGAGGAAGAGTGTTAGAAGATGTTACCGCCAATATTGACCCACTGTAATTCCCACCATGAACACCAGCAAACAAGGAAACTAAAAAAATGAAAGGTCATGAGTCAGTGACAGCGCTCCAGGAGCCAGACTTCGGTGTAAATTCTACTGCAGTCAATGGGGCCAGCACAGCAAATAACACTATAACCCATCATATTTTAGTTGTTTTAAATTTGATGGAATTATCCTTCCACCAGATTAAAAGACACATTATGTTATGCTTATTTATGCTGTCCATGTAAATATGCATGTTCATTTTATTGGTCTCCAAACAGATCATGGTCCTGTCCAGCAGCTGCCTTTCAAGCCCCTGTTTGGTCCAACATAGTGTTACATCAAAAGGCAGGATAACGAACACCCACATAGGCATAGGTGCAGTGGAGAAGTCGTAGTTGGTGAGGTGGGTGTACTACTATTTAGATGGGTAGGTTACTAAGGAGGAAGTTATATACTCTCTTTGTATTGCAATGGTTTTTTGGCTGATAGGTGGGTATACTGTAAATACCAGAAAAAGAGGTTGGTATACTTTATATACCTGCGTATACCCTCCACTACACCACTGCTTGGGCGGTATAACGGTAAAAGTGTATTTAGAAATCCCGAAGGTATGTTTTTTATACATACAGGTGCTCCTCTTTCTATCAAACACAGCACGCACCACCAAAGCTCCAAAAGTCTCACCAAAAGTCAGCACCAAAAGCTCTACTGGTGGAACAAGCTGCTAAGCTGAAAGACACCGCGACATGCAGTGGTGGAGGGATACGTTGCAGGACTGTAAACAACCAGTGGCCATCAACGGCAGAAAGAGACCACATCTAACTTGGTGAAATAAAAATTTAATTTGGATGCAACTTTCAAAAATTAATCCACTGGCTTGAAGATAAACCAATCACAGGAAGGGCAGACTGGGTGCAATTAGAACTCTCATCATGCCGATATCACTTAGGCTCAGTGATTTGCGCAGCCTTGCCTCTTGTCTGTAACAACTTGACTTCAAATACAATAGTTAACCATTCTATAAGAATTTGGGCTCAATTTAGAAAACATTTTGGAATACAAGGTCCTTCTATTCTCTCTCCTATTAAGTTAAATCACATGTTTACTCCTTCCTGTACAGACCCTACATTTACCCAATGGTTTGATAAAGGAATCAAATCAATCTGTAATTTATACATAGAAGACACATTTGCGTCTTTCTCACAGCTATCCCAAGCCTACAATCTACCTAAAAACCATTTCTTCCGTTACTTGCAAGTTAGAAGCTTCGTACAAAAGACGTTCCACCCATTTCCAGATAAGCCCACAAAATCATATATAGACTGTATTCTAGAATTGAAATCAGACAGTAGAGGACTGATTGCCCAGATCTATGACCTCATTCAGAAAGTTGACCCACACCCCACTGAAAAATTAAAGAAGGCCTGGGATTCTGACCTTGGAGTAGTTCTCAGAGATGATCAGTGGAAGTCCGTCTTAGACTTGATACATACATCATCTTCGTCTGCTAAACACGGTCTAATCCAACTGAAAGTCGTACACAGAGTTCACTTCACTAACGCTAAGTTGGCAAAGATTTATCCAAACCTTAACCCACTATGCCCCGATGTAGAGGCCAACCTGCAGACTTAATACATATGTTCTGGCTATGTCCGAGCCTTTCCATTTTTGGACAAGTATTTTAAAGCTTTCAGTGAGATGTTTGGAACCCGATTGGGTCCCGACCCGATCTGTGCCCTCTTTGGGGTAACATCTGAGGAATCCCGAGCTGTCCTACCGACTAAAGCTTATGTTGTCATAGCTTTCACTACACTCCTTGCAAGACGCTTGATCCTTTTCAGATGGAAGCAACACACACCTCCATCCTTTTCTCACTGGGTCAGGGATGTCATGTACTTTTTAAAGTTAGAAAAAATCAAGTACACACTTAAAGGATCTTCCCAATCATTTCTCAAGGTATGGAGGCCCTTTCTTGATTATTATGACTCTTTACAAGAACCCCTTGATAATGAGTAGGCTAGAACACATACATGACCTTTTGCATTGATGGAATTCTCCCTCTCCCATTATTTCATATTTGTATATGTCTATTTATTTTATTTCATTTATATCTATGAATGTGTGTATGTGTATGTATATGTATGTATGTGTATATGTGTACATATATATATATATTATTTTATTGTATCTTTTTTTATTTTATTTTATTTTATTTTATTTTATTTTATTTTATTTTATTTATTTATTTTTATTTCTCTCTCTTGTTTTCTTAAGTTCTTAGTTCATTTGTTTGTTTATCCAAGGTCCAATTCCTTAAGTGTGTTCTGTAACCTGTGACCCTATGGGTGGGGGGTGGGGACCAATGGGGTGTTGGGTGAATGGGTGGAAGGGGTGGGATAAGAAAGATAGGGTGAACTCAATGGGTCAATGTAATTGAAGAACAGCGCACCCTGTGTTTTGAAGATGACTGTGTAAATTGATATAACATGTACATGTGCTGTATTCCTGTGGGATAAAAAATTTCAGAAAATCAATAAAACATATTTACAAAAAAAAAAAAAAAAAAAAAAAAATTTAATTTGGACCAAACTGGAGCTGGTAATTGTTGGAACTGTGGACTTACTATTTAGATTACTAGCAAGAGTAACCAAACTGGTTTGGCTGAATTTTATTATGTTTCTGTCAAGTTTGAATGAAATTTGTTTTATGATGAGTTAACAAGGAAATTAAGCCTTGTCAGTCCTCTGTGATCAAGAGAAAGTTGAACTCAAAAGGTTTTCATTTGGATCTCTCTGTTTAATAAGGAAAATAGGTGTAACAAAATTACTTTTCTTATGATTTTGTGGGTTTCTTTTGTGTATTTGTTAGTCTAAAAAAAGCTAAATGTAAGGCGCAAGTATATACAGTCATATACAGAATATCTCAGTGAAATTTCAGGAAGGTATAGAGGTATAACATATCACATACTGCCCAAGCTTACACATATTAACATGAAAAATGTCAGTAAGCATCACATAATGTGTGTTTTTTGATCTGGTGAAAGGACTTTTTTGTCAAAGTAGAAACAACCAAGATATGATGGGTTATACTATGATTTGCCATGCTGGCCCCATTGACTCCAATAGAACTGACACCAAAGCCTGGCTCCTGGGAGGCTGTCACTGACTCATCACCTTTCCTTTCCTTATTTCCTTATTTATTATTATTTATATGCTTCATAACTGAATATAAAAAGCAAACAATGCATCAGCAGTAAAGGTTTTAGGCATTTTAGGCAAGGCAGTGCTGCAGGAGAATCAGTCACTTTAAGTTATATCAAAATCGGAGTCACAGAAAACCCTGTGACTACTTGTTGTTTGATGGATAAATGAACACTTCTGTCAGTTACCAAATTCCCCAAAATCGGCATCCCTCCAGTCAGGCACATGACATTGCATCGCTGTGAGCCAAAGCAAATGTTAAGCACCAAGCTTTTCAGTCCACAGAGCCTGGCTGCTAAGCCATGCAGTCTGATAACGCGGTGTGACAGCATGAAAACTGTGAGGGTCCCTCCATATGAATAATTGTTGTTCTGGGTCCATCAACACTCCAGTGTGTTGATCATTCGTGTGAGCTGCATGTGTGCATCAGGACACAATAAGCTTCAGAGGACTGCAGAGCTCGGGCAAACGAGTACACACACGTGTGCCCACACACACACACACACACACACACACACACACACACACACAAACACAAACACAGAGTGTAAAAACTGATACAAACACAAACACACAGAGACACTTTTAGTTTGGCTAAGGCAGGGAGTTTCTCCAGAGACAGAAGTGTGTGTGGGAGTGAAGGGACAGAATCTGCAGAGCAGTGAGTAGAAAACTTTTTGTATTTCATACATCAAATACATAAACTGGGTCAACATATTGTCCTGATGATGCATTGCTTGAGAATAAATGCAGACATACAGCAGATTTCATTTCCAGGCAGTGCGCATTAGCAGACAGACAGAAGGTGACACCTCAGATTATCACGTTCAGATGAAATGACTACACCGTGGTATGACTAACCGCGGATGGCAATGCAATGACTTCCAACATTTCAGGAGAGGTGAGTTAACGCTAACGAAGCTCCTAGCATTGGCAAATATTCGGCACCTGTTCACTTCAATGCAAGCTAAGAGGCGAATAAAATATTTGCTTCTGGTGGCAAAGTCAATTTGAATCCTCAAATCACATGGAGGTCAACTTTGAAGAAATGTGACCCATGAAGTCACAGCCGTAACCAATAGCAAAACAGTAAGAGTGGAGGAGACATTTACCGTTGCTTTGTCCTACCAGCCAACAGTGTACGATACTGGCCATGAAAAAAACAACCTGCCCCTGATGCAAGATGCTGCATGGCTGGCAGTAACGTAGGAGACGTGTGTGGAACATAAGACAATGAAAAAAAGGATGTCGGCCAGCAATTAACGCGATTAAAAAAAGTAATGCATTATTTATGCACCTTAATCACATTGCGATAAACGTGTTAACCCTGATAGCCCCAAATAAAATCATTCAAAACAATGTATCCTGTTGTTAAATTGATCCAGTTCATTCATTCAGTGCTGTTAGCCTACACTGCATAAATAACTGCATCATCACTGGCAAAAGTCAATATGCACACAGTGACGCTTGCAGGAGCTTAACGCCACTAAAATGGATTCTGTGTAGCACATAAAACCCCCTTACACACGATGCGTTTTTTTTCATGCCTCATTTATTTCGGCCATCACTTCAGACTTGCAAAACACTGAATTTGTCCCACTTTTTCTAGTTCTTGTATAATTATGGAACATTTAAAACCATTTAAAATGGCATAAGTTAAACTCGCTTACAACTGCACTTTCTCCATGACAACCGAGCAAACTCCATGCACTGATGAAGACATGTATGATACTGTTGAAAGCTCTACAAATAGCTTGTCGGTGAATCTTAAGTTTGGACGTTTCTGTGTAAATTAAAATATTATATGAGCCATCAACACTGTGTTCCAAGGGATCAGTCAACTAAATATAAACATGTAAAAACTGCTCTACAGCCATCATTTATGAAATATCCATGAAGCTTTAATGCCATACAATGGAGGTACAGTATATGAATGTATAGTGAGAACCTCTGTATGGTCTCTGTGGATGGCTCGGCTTTGAAGGCAGAGGAACCGGCGTTGTGCTCACGTGTGGCTGTCATGAAACCTGGGATGGTAATGTCATGCAGCCAGGACAGAGTAGTTGTGGTCTGTACATTAAAGCTGTGGAGGAGCACAGTGGCTCCCCCTCTTTATGCTGTCCTGGGGTCTCTGGAGAGAGAAGTCGCTCTGAGACGAGCACGTGTATCCAGCTCTTCTCACATGATTCATCTCCACCAGCAGGCAGCCTGAACATGAATTATTCACACTCTCCACTGTGACATGGAGGAAAAGCGAGAGGGAGGGTGGAAGGGTCGTTGAATATGGGATGAAATTAATAATATAATACACAGCAATGGGAGGGAAAAGGGTCGGGTGATCTAGATTAGGGTGGACTTGACAAAAACAAGGCAGAGAGAGTCAAAAGAATATAGAATTGAAGCAATGACAGCCACAAAAAATGTAGTGGATTACTTTTTTTTTGTAAACTTTGATTGTACTTTTCAAGCTGGTCCAGATCTCTGAAGTGCTCCAAGGACATCGCATAGACTTCTAAACATGCTTATGCCCATATGGGCTGAATCAAACGTGAAAAGCGGGATATTTTGCAACAAAAATGTGGGAGTTTACACTGAACACTGTTAGTCAGTCCACATCACTGGAAGTCTCTCCAAAGAAACTATGAAAAAGGTGAGCATATCTTTCTCTTTTCTCTTAAAACAATATTTCAGGCAACCTCTAGCAACCTGTGCGCCCCGCATAGGCAGAGTCCTTGTCATTGGCCCAGGTTCAAATCCAACCTGTGGCCCTTTGCTACATGGTGTCCCTACTCTCTCCCTCTTTCCTGTAAGCTTTCCAATTGGCCTTCATCGACCCTCGTCAGCTTTCTGTTTTGGCATAATGAAGTGGCGGCAGCAACGGCCGAGCCCTTCGGTGAATGAAGTCACTCATATTGGCAGTTCAGCTCAGCACACAAGAAGTGAAATGGAAGTGAGGAATGTAAAAAAAAAGGGCTAAATTGAAGAGCGCATGAGATCAAAATAATCTTGTTATATGAAGTAAAGTAAGGTCTTTAGCCATTGAGTCCTTTAGCACAAACATTTCCAGGTGGTTTGTGTTTTTGCCCACTGGCGCACATTAAATATGCTTTGTTATTTCATCATTGGATTGTGTTGTTAATGTGCTAACTGACTAACTAGTGTCAAGACGGTCTTGCAGTTTCCCTATTTGAATGACGATTACAGACGACTGCCGTCTGCTTTTATGGAAGGGTATTTCCTCTCCCGCAGGCGCAGAATTTAAGCGCTGGTCAACTGCTGGTTTGGTGTGTTTATATGCCAATTTTTAGCCAAGACGTGGCAACATGAGGCAACACAGCAGGGGCCGCTAGTTCTACGATCTGGGTTTGGTGTGTCTTTGACTTTGAGCTGCACAGTCATTAAAGGTCAAAAAAAAAGGTCAAAAAATAGTCTTGAGTTAAAACAGTCGTATATCGAAGTGTGTTACACAGTGAGGTTTTAGCAATACAATATAGCACTGAGCATGGGACACGATCAATGAGACTTGAGTTATACTGCACAAGTTGTGTGAGAGTTTGTAAACAGATGTTTTGATATAGTTTTACTATTGTTGAGCACAGCCCCCATCTACTTTCATTCATTATTCATTCATCATTCTGTTTTTGGATTCTTCGATTACTGTGGAGCCATGCATTTCCTTCACAAATTCAACATAGCACTAGGTGAGTGATTGATATACTTTTTTTTTGTTGAAGTTTCCTTTATAAATACACAGTTTCCTCAGAAGGCCACCTTTTATGTCAGATTGCTTGAACTATATAAAAACAAGGTCAAAGTACAGAACAGGTTATACCCTCAGGAGGTTTTGCTGATTGAGTAAACCAGAGCGGATGTTAACAGAGTGCATCATCCTGACGTCACCCCTTCAGCCATTATTCATGACACTGAGATGTATGGGTGCAGGCTGTGTACCTGTGCAGTGTAACTCCAGAGCCTTATGTCACTGATGACTGGAAGCCTGACACTGCAACCCCAGACAACACTGAACTACTGAACTATAGCAAACAGCTCGGCCCTAACCGTGACTGCTTGTACGTAAGGTCGGCAGTCGATTATGATGTGTTTTAGACCATTTTAGACAAAGTGACACACATCATATTATTCCCATTCCACATTGTGTGATTGCAGGCTACATTACTGACCGAAATTCTCACACTCAGCATGGGCACGCATGTATGCATTTAACAGGAAATCCTTATGAAAAGGAGGATGATTCATTGAGTGTGGTGAGTCATATTTATACACACTCTGTATGTATATCAGCACGCGCAGTACAACAGCAGCTCTGGCACTATGTAAATCATCCACCCACACATCAGAGTGGTGGAATTACTATGATAAAGGATCAACATTGGCAGGTCTGTTTAGATGTGATGTTTTGCTCTGAATGCTACAAATAAACAACCACTTACAGAAAAGATAAGAGGTCATTTTTTTCAGGATGTGCAGATAAACTGTAATTCATATGATGTAAATGAAAAAGCACAGTGTCTAACGTAGAGTCTGAATCAACAGCTGGAGGAGGGCTCACTCACTGTTACACCCAAACAATGGAGTAAGGAAATAGCATCCCAAAACACTGAGTCAGTTTTTCAACATCCACTCTCGACATCTGTAAGCTGATCCTATGTGGGCCACAGGGCTTCTCCAAGACAGAGGAAACCACTCTGTTAGCACCATCCTCACACACTCACAGTCTACTGAAACCATTCCTCAAATCACACACTCCACGAGCACACAAGATTCTCTCACACACACACACAGCATCGTGGCCTCTGCTCAATTATTCAGTGTGTTGGCGGAGGCTTGTGTCTAAGTGACCTGACCTGTCTTGAGTGTATGGCAACAAGCAGGTAATATGAGATCTGGAGTTCAGATCCCATCTGCCATTTTAAGTTGTTTAACATTATTGTAATATCAATCATTCTATTGTGCATGAATCACACTGATACTACTGATCCCAGCTTAGCCCTGTCAACAATAACTGCATTGTAAAGGTCTGTGAATGAAGGATATGTTGCATTTGTACATTTCAAGAACATATCTGAAGTGACATAGTTCTGTTGTGACAACTGTTTCAGACCAGTGATTTATTCAACCATCTTTTGCCAACAAAAGCGGGTATTTTTTTATGACATGTCGGGCATTTCCAACTGTGTTTGTGGCAACCAGACCTGGTTTATTCAACTAAACACTGGGATATTTCAAGCCATATTTCTGGCAACCAAACCAGGTATTTTTCAACTGGAAGTCCAGATATTTCCAACTGAGTTGTGGTGACAAAGTCTGGTATCTTCGTTGGTTTCAAGACGTTAGGACAATCAAACTTTGTTTGTTGCAACCAAACCAGGTATTTTAAGCCAAAATATGATGTTTTCCAAACACTAACCAAGCTGTTTTTTTGCATAAACCTAACCACATGTTAAAAAAGTGCTGTCACAACATAAAATTATCAACATAACTGCTATATCTGAAGTGTACAAATGTAACTTATCCTTGGTTTACAGAAACGTACAATGCAAACATTTATTCTGCCGATTGGGTTGTCCAGCTGATATATCTTGTCTCTTTTTCTATATGTTTCTCCAGGTGGCAATCAACTCTTTAGTGCTCTATCAAAACATTGTCTATGTTTTTCACAACCACGCTATTAAGAATTAGCTTGGCAGACATAACCAAGACAGTCTTCGCATTGAGAGAAACCAATAAACTTCACTAAACCTTTGAAATATTAACTTTGTATATGTCAGTCCTAGTCTCAGCCTGACCTTTAGGAATTAGTCCACGAGAAGACAAGTTGTCGATCCAAGGAGAGTGACATTTCTTCTACTCTGTAGGCTCTCTTTCTCCCGGTGTGTGTCCTCAGTTTCTCCTATTCATTGCTTAGTCTTCCTGTCCTCAGTGGGCCGCAATAATACTCATCCTCTTTTATCTCTGTTCTCACCTCAGTGAGTTCAGTTTCGCCCAAAGATACTGTACATGAGATAACTGATAAATCTGATGGTGATCAGATGAGGACAGGGTGGCAGGTGGTCACATCTTATTTTTGATATCACTCTGCAGGACCTTCAGGTTATGTAATCTGGGTTCATCTGAGATTGAAAAAGGATGTTTGTGGGTCCTGAGGCAATAAGTGCACACAGTGTCATTCTCTTTGATTCTCCTGCATCATATGGTAAAGATAATATGTGAGAAAAATGACTGAAAGTATTAGATGGCTCATTTATATATTTTTTTGTTGATTTTTGTGCTCTGAATTGACTTTTACGTCACTATTTAAAAAAAAATCTGATCTCAAACCCTATTTTAATCTTTTAAAGGGTATACTCTGAAGGATTTTCATTAAAAAAAAACAATGAATAGACTCATGTGTGAAGGTTAATGTACCTGCCGAGACCATTTGTCCTGTATTTTCTTCTTTTTTTACTATGTCATGGACAGTGCGCAGGTGAGGTCGCGACATTATTAGAATATAGTGACCAGGCAGGCGGCACGCATCCAAGAGGAAGCTACAAAAATTGTAGACACAGCGTAAAAAAATAAAAAAATATAGCAAGGTGAATTGCCAAGCAGACAAAGATGGAGTTGACTTTTACTTTCGCTGGCAGTACTGTTTACAAACACTAGCTGGCAATTCCTGCATTATACCTTTAACTGGCAGTCGACAAAAGGTTACAAAGAACACAAATACGCAGTAAACTTTACAAAAAATTAAAACAAAACAATTGCATAAAATAAAACCTTCTACCAGGATCAGACTGCAAGATATAAGCACAATAATCGCCTAAATCCTTTGGACATCTCAGAATGCCTTGACATTTTCTTCTTCATACTTTGATCCATACAGTACAGGTGAGGACAACAGTCTTATGTGCACAACTGTAAACATGACAAAGTAAAAAAAGGGATGATGTTATTGGTGACAGGGTTCTCACTCATTTTCACTGATAATATTTCCAAACTTTTCCATGACATTACAGGGACTCATAATATTTTATTTTCTGAGCCCACTTGCCTGGCATTTTTCAAACATATCAGATTCAAACTTTATTCAACATAATTCCAGCTAGCTGGCATACAGGATGGGAGAGAAGAACCCAGAGAGAAAATGATGAAATATACGCAATGGTAAACAAAACGCCTAACATTGAGGCATATTAGAGCTACAATATATTGAGAGAAACAGAAAACTAATGATTATTTAATTAATTATTTAATTTTACATTAGGTTGAAGGTTATCCACCGAAAATTATTGTGACAATTTCTTTACATGTAACAAAATTCAATGACTTTTCCAAAACTTTAAATTATTTCGACTAATTCCATAACTTTGACAGCCCTGGAAAATGTGACTTTGAAATTCCATGAATGTGATGTTGACAAGTGGGACACTGTCGTTGGTCCAAGTCAACCCCTTTTCCGATTGCCAAGCCATGAAGGACAGCAAGCTATGACTGCTCAGGGTCCAACATGTAGTCTGCTATGCTTCTCAATCACATCACAATAAGTTTGTAACTTTATGATCACCTAATATGACAAGGTGAACATCTAAAAAGACAAAATCTTATCCGGCATTAAAATTCCTTCATCCAAAACATGGAAGAATCCAAAACACTGTTGCTTGCCTACTGAAAAGTTATTATTGTTTTGTTATTGTTTGTCGATTTTGAACCGATGATGGAGGCTGCAGTGTGGGAGATGATTAGTGAGAGGCATGAAGAGGTGGATCCTCCGTGTACATTTATGTGTGAGTGTGTGTGTGTGTATGTGCACCCACTTAACTGTGGGTGAGGCAGAGCTGATCAGTAGGTAGAGACAACAACAGCGTGCTATCTCCGGTCAGCAGACTTGCACGGACCACAGCCTACTGTCTCCTTTAGAGATACTGTACACCCCCGCACACAAAACAGAAGCACACAAATGCATGCACACACACATCTACACACTTGTGCATGGCCATGCAGCACTTAAACGTGCACAAAGGAACACATACTTGAACTGGGGCAGAGAGAAAAGGGAGGAGGAGGTGTACTTTTTTATTTAGGTCATATTTTAATATCATATTTTGTCATTTGCCTCCCATTTTCTCTGTGGTTGTTTACTGGTCTCATGTAGCTCCGCAGACCCCCTCACTGCAGGCCCCCCTCCCCTCCCTGTAGGAATGTGCATTTGAAATCAACCGCTTCGCTTCCTTTCCATTTCACCTCACCCGTAGCCCGCAGCCAGGCATGTGGATGGCAAAAACGTGTAAACGTCTTGAGGAAACAGAAAGAACGAAGAGGGAGTGGGTGAGAGGCGAATAAAGGAGGGGTGGTGAGAGAATAAAGATGGGAGGGAGATGGAGGGGTGAGAGAATGAGGTCTCAACACTGGTCTCTCCTGACAAAGCAGATCTGCTCTTCTGCTCTCCCCTCCAGGGGTGCAACAGCCTGCTTTGCTTCCTTCATCCCTCCGTCCCTTGTTTTATCCCTCCCTTTCTCTTCTTCTTTCTCAGAGCTCCTGCCTTTAAGAGCCAAATGTGCAAACACTATAATCTGCCCATCTGCCCTAAAGACGCAAGTAGAAATGTGCTTGTGTGTGTGTAACATGTTTTAAGAGGGACTGAAATAAATATAAAAAAAAGAACACTGAAATGTATCATTTATTGTTAATAGCAGTTGTCTCTTAGACTTGGTGTTCCATATGCACCAGAGCAAAACGTGCATAATTGTGATCACACATATTCATTTATGCAGACACATAATCCCACGTGAAGAATTACAGTTCTTGGCACAGTGATGGATAACAGGGAAAATGTGCTGGAATCCCTTTCTCCACCCTTCAACTCCCTTCCTCCTGCCTTCTGCCCACCCACCTTTCCTCCCCCGAATTTCCTCTCTGCTACCCTCCTGTCCTCCCCTCTCCTCACCCAGCTCACACCCCATCACATCCACCCACCCACTGCACAGATAAATTATACATCAGAGACCTCCTCTCCTTTTCTCTCCTCAACATCTATCCACCCTTGCCTCGCTAGGACAGAATGGCTTCTTGTGCACGAGTGAACATTATAAAAAAAGATTTCCAGGCTTCTTGAATATCTGTTCTGATATAAATCAGGTTGTGTGGGCTTGTGGAGGCTTAGGCAACTGTAGGAAGACAACAACATCCTGCCTTTCAAGTAGGCACATCCCTCCCTCTCTCACACCTCCCGTTGTCATGGAGACAAAAGTTTAGCGCTGGTCACGGTAACGTATGTAGGTCAGGACGGGACACCTCTCAAAACAAAAACACCAGGAAGCAGCACAGTGGAGCTTGTGCCTTCGTTAGATGGGAAAGAGTGCCAGAAAGTTTGGATAACGAGCAGCACTGATATGAGAAAAACAGCTCAAAACAACACAAAACTACGCTGAATGTTTTTCCAGTGGAAATAAACATCAACATTTCACTGGGATTTTGTTTTCAGTCTGCAGACAATTGTGTGTCAGAAAAGCCTTTCTCTGCAGCCTAATTAGTAGGTTAACTTTAGGTGAAAGCAGCAGCTCAGTGAAGACGAGGAATTACTATTTTTTGACATTAAATGCAGCTCTGAACTGGGTCACTGCTGATCTGTTTACAAAGCACTTCTTTAAACATGAGGAAAGCTTTGGTCATTTCCTTTCAAATGAGGGAAACTCTTGTCTTCAGGCAAATTTTGAGCCGCATGCTGTGAGATGTAATGTTTGTGTGTGTGTCGTGTGTCCCTGCCAGTGCGCAGACCCCGTCTAAACGATCAGCGTCTTTCGCATTCAGCTACCACACTCTCCCCTCATGGCAATCCGGCACACCGAGCTAAAATTAAAACCTCCCTTTCTTCCCTTTACATCAAAAATAACCGTCTCTGGCTTTTATCTCTGCTTTCTTCTTTATCTCTCCCACTCCCTCTCACAGCCTCCTCACCCTTTCTGCCTTCCCATTCCATTGGGGACCAGAGAGGAGGTTTGCTTTAATTACTGAACTACTTTTCACACCGGCGGAGAAAGACAGACACACACTTCAGACACCCACACCCGCCCACTGTCATGCTCCCATGCTCCCAGCATCCTGGCACTGCTTTGAATGCCTCCCAAGCCTCTCTGTTTGTGCGTGTGTGTGCGTGCATGTGTGTGCGCGCGCATGTGTGCGTGCGCGCATGTGTGTGTGCATTCTGCTGTGGTGTGTTGTATTTTGTAAAAAAACTTTCCATGGTCACTACTTTACAGCAGTCACAGATACAAAGCATTTCACTGCGAATAAATATGCTAAATTAATTAAGCAATGTTTGCTATTCCTGGCGCAGTATGATGAAAAAATGATGCAGACTTGGTGAAAAACTTTGTGCTAGATGGGAAGGCACAGAGTCAGCGAATGTGTAATTAATAAACTCATCTGCCTTTCAGAACAGTTCAAAACATAGTAAAAACTCAGAGGAATATGAGCCGCAGAGAAAGTGGAGCAAAACGTGAGCGGCTGGTACAGTGACACGTTTGGCTTCGAAGCAGGAAGAGCAAAAGGAGGGAGGGTGTTCCCCTCTCTTTGGCTCGCTCCCTTTTGCCCACTCTGTGCCTGCGTTTCCTCAGTCTCTAAATCTGATGCCACCTTTTTAAGCCCAGGACACTTATTGCACTTATCAAGCCCTCGCTTGCACTTATATGTAATTATCCATTAAGTTCTTGTGGGTAGATTTGCATCAGCAGCGGCTGGGCTATTAGTTTCTTGTAGCCATACTCTTTGCAGCTCACAACTTACACCGCAGTGAATGCTTTGCTATTTTGTATGATGACTTTTGAGCCACAAACTGCCACCGCATATTTAACTCCCTGGACAGTAATGTACAAGTCAATCTACACAGACAGACATTGTGGACAGATCAAGGGCCAAAAGAGAAACAACTAGTTCAATAAAGTCGTAGCATGGCGAGCCAGAGATAAAGTGTTTGGCAGCAGCTGAAGACGGAGGAAGACACAGTAAGAGAAGCAGAGAAGGAGGGCGGCAGAAGCAAAATGGGCCAGTGTGTCTGGCTGCTGAAGGGGTCTCCCACGGGACGGGGAAGGGGGGACAGGACAGCCCGATGGAGGTTCCAGCAGCACACTAACACAGTCCAGTCCATTCAGTAGGCCAGTAGCACGGGGAAGCCACTAAAACTGAAACCAACGAAACTGACACCTGAACCACCTCAAGACTTTGAAAGCAGCTCTCAGGAGGATATTTGGGAATGTTAGCTCAGTTACTGTCACTTAAACTCTCTTTTTCAGCTACGTCACATGTCTATAAATACCGCAAGAAACACCAGAACTCACTTTTTATTCTAAAACTCACCCCTATGTGAGCAAAGTATTTGATCTGTAATCATCTGTCTAAACTACAAGTTATATGTGTATAAGCCCAACAGGCTGCTGGCTTTGTACTTCATTCCTTAAAGGGACAGTTCACCCAAAAATTGAAATACATATTGTTCCTCTTACCTCTATTGCTATTTATCGTCTAGATTGTTTAGGGTGGGTTGCTGGGTGTTGGAGATGTCTTGCTGCCTTCTCTCCAATATAATGGAACAGATGGCACTTGGCTTGTGGTGCTCAAAGCACCAAAAATAGATATAAAAAACAGCAATGTTGTCGAGAAATCATGACCTGGTTTCTCAAGACAATCCACAGACCTTGTTGCAAGCAGTTTCATGTAGGAATCCCTGCACAGACACAAGCTTGGATCTACTGCTAGCTCATCTAGCATCACTGGGCTAGATAATTTTACAGCTCAGCCGAGGAGGATGGCATTAATGTTTGACCATCACAGTGTGACGAGCGGGAGCCTCTGGTCCATGAGTAGGTGCTGCCTTCCTTTTGCGAGGTGATATGCTTGGCGGCTGTAGTTCAGTAGAAATAAAATAGTTCCTAATTAAACTGCTCACAACAAGCCGAGAGCCGTCTAGTTCCATTATATTGGAGAGAAGGCAGACATTTACGGCCGATATTTCAAACACCCAAAAACTCACACCAAAACCATCAAGATTGATAAATAGCACTGCAGATAAGAGGTACAATATGTTTTGTTATTTTTGGGTTGAACTGTCCCTTTAAATGACTGAATTGTGCCTGAGAATCATTACAGATGTACTAAGGAAGAAAGAAGCTGTTTACGCTCCAGGATGCCGTTACTGTAATGTCAAAAAAATGCACATGCAGTGGGATGAAGCAGCACGGTCCCCATGTTTACACAACATCGCAGACTGTCACGATTGTTGGGATTGGGCACCAAAGTCACGGATAGTTACGTTTAGGCAAAAGAGGCACATGGTAGGGTGTTGGGAACACAAACACACACATTCAAACAGGAAGCAAACTCCAAACTCCTGCAAAAAAGAGGTTGTTTTGGGGAACCATCCACCTGAAGGGGCGCTCTTGCGCTCCCTATATCACATGGTTACTAGCAGTGTTATTACCTGACACTGTCCTTTAGCATTTCAGGCGCATGCAACCAGTGTCATCCTGCAGCATTGTCAATACTGTCCGTGTATGTTGCATGTGTTGCATGGTGCTATTAAGCTGTCTGCTTCTGTCCGACCGTGTTATCACGTGTCTTGCTGGCGTCACACACTCATATGCCCAATGCACTGAAAGAGCTGCAATATTTGACGAGTTTGGAATGAGAATGGGTTGGAAAGCGCTATCGACAGAGCCGAGACTATCTGGCAACAGGAACTGGCTCCTGGGCCTCTGGAAGTTCATGTGTTGAAAGCGGGCTACATGATGATTAAGACTCCTCGAGTGTTGCATTAAAAATATGTGCTCTAGTGACCCGTCTGTATTAGCCAATTATATGTTACGTGGTTTAAAAAAAAAAAGTATCAGCCATTGTTCCTGGCCTTGAAACCTAGAGAGACTCTTACCCCACAGGTCTCAACCCACTGGAAATCTCTCAGTGACTCATCCTACAATAAAGCAAAAGTGGGTCTCCTTTGCTTTCTCTCGCTGGCTGGGCTCCTCAAAAAGAAAAAAAAAAATCTAGCATGCTATCATTATGGAGAGGCACATTTACTCCCTAGTGCAGCAAGTAAATTGTCTTTACCTTTCTCAGTTTCTCTCTGCGGAGAGGAGAGGAGGAGCAAAGGTTCACTCTGGCCCGCTGAGGGAAACCAATTCATTTGAGGTGGTGCTTGTCAGAGAAATAACAGTAACAGGTCAATTTATCATGACCAGCCAGAGGACACAGGTACATTTACTCTGTCCTTGACTGGTTCACATACAGTACTGGTTTCTTTTCAAGCTCCACAGAGCTCAATATGAATGGAAAAAAAATGTTTTTCCACTATCAGTGTGTTTGCTGTATGCAAGTTGTGCTGAATAACAGTAACTAATTTATTGAGTGGCTGATGAAAGAATGAGAGGTAGAAAACAGTTCTGTTCAGCACAGGACTGCTCTAATCGTAAGCGGGCCAGTTTAGATAACAACATGAATATATCTATATCTATATATCTAATCCACCTATGTCTTGTAGCAATAGCCCATTTGCCATCAGGTTGCCATGGTTCCCCAGCACCTGACACAGATGTTATTGACCCAGGCACCATCCGAGCTGGCATGACTGTTGTATGCATGTTATCTTGCATGCCTGAGGTCAGCGAGTATCATGAGGGGCCTTGCTCAAGGGCCCTTACTGGATATTTCAACACCCTGACCGAGATTCAAACCTCAGCCTCCCGTACCAAAGTCAGTTTTGTTGCCACTGAGCACAAGAGCAATAGAGTCCGGGGTTTACTACACCAGGCAGGACCCCAAGTCCAGGCTGTGCAAAGACGCCCCTGAGACAGTCCAGCACATAACGCGGGGTGTAAGATGCAGGCAGGCAAGCATACATTAAGCCTAATAACCAAGCGGCTGGCATCATGTACAGAAACACCTGTGCTGAGTATGGGCTAGAAGTCTAAGCTCCAACTGGAAGACACCTCCAAAGGTGGTGGAGAATGAAAGGGCCAAGATGCTGTGGGACTTCCAGATCCAGACTGACAAAGTGGTGATGGCTAACCAACCAGACATCGCAGTGGTTGATAAAGAGCAGAAGAAAGCACTAGTGATTTATGTAGCAATCCAGAGCGATAGCAACATCAGAAAGAGGAAGATTGCAGTCCCTAGGAACAGCTAAGATACTGCACAGGACCCTAACGTTCCCAGTAGAGGACCTGTGCTTGAAGGAAGAAACTGCCCAAAGGGCTTCATCTAATTTATTCTTGAATTTTGGTTGCAATAAAGCAAGTCGACTCATCTATTTGTGTGGTATTGATTTACACAACATATAACTGCAGCTTAGTTGATTGTTTCTAAGTCGAAACTTGATGCTTCACCACACCTCTTCCATGTTCTCACAACTTCTGTCCCCAGATTTAGCTGCAGAGTGAGTACTCCCCCTTTTCACGTTGCTCTTCACTACAGGCAGCTGCGCTCATGAAGGAAACCGCATGGAGAAGGAGAGGCTTTGCCTGGTCAGGCTCCAATATAATATTATCTTCAGCCTTAGAAGAGGTGAATTTACAGCCCACAGTAAGTTCAGACAATACAGTCTCTGGCTTCTGTTTGATATATAGAGTCGGCAAAAACGTTGAACAATTCCGATCGTTAACGTAATAAGCTTTACTATGTTATGTGGATGTTACCCCAAACTTCCAAACTTGCAATCTCCAATCAGAAAAGGGGGACATATAGTATAGTTGAATATTCCTATTGAACCCAAATCAGATTCGAACTGACGTAATTTTGAGTCGGGTTAGTTCCTGTACACCCTTGACTAAATTTTCAGTTGTTGCAACCTTCGGTCATGTGGACAACTTGTGTATGTTATTCCTCAAACCTACACTGTTTGGTGCAAGTTTTTGCCCCTTCATCTTGGTGTACAGTCACCTTAAACTGGACTATTATAAGACTGGGAGATGTTAAAAACAGGATTAAGGACTCTTTGACTACTGAATGCACTTGTCTGGCTACTGGATGCAAACAATTTTAGTTGTTCGGTGCAAATTGTTTGATTAATTTAAATATTCTGTTTTTTGTTTGTAAAAATCTTTATGCTGTTTGTTTTTAACTTATTGTTGCTGTGTTCTTAGTCTGTTTGTTCTTATGTGAAATTCGTCATGCTATGTCTTGGCCAGAACTCTGTTGAAAAGGAGATTTTAAATCTCAGTGGGACTATTCCTGCGTAAACAGAGATTTTATTGATAAAAATTAAAACTTGCCAACATCAGATTTGTTTATGAGCCCAGTTATGCCATCAGGCTAATTTCTTAGAGCTTGAGTCTTAAGAAAAGTCCCATATATTAGAGATGGGGTTTCTCGAGGCCATCAGCTGTGTATATTGGCATAAGATGACAGAAGGAGCAAATTAGTGTCAAAGGCTGTGAGCTTTCTATTGGTCAGCATGGAGTCCTTTTTGCATTTCCGTTTTTCACAGGTTTAAAAGTTTCTGCTGAGTTTACTCAAAATTTGACTAACCTTTTGATAAAAAATAATACAGACGGATTTCACAGCTCATGAGTGTGAACTGATTTTAATGTTGCATTCAACTGAATAGAGAGCAGTGATTGTCTCGAACGAGGGAGGAACTAGACCTAAAACCTTACTATAATACAGTCGCACTGATGTGAAGTACACATGGTTTGTATCAAATGTGCTGACCAGAGTCAAGGTCTCTCAGTCCAAGAAATGAGAATTCACCTGCTGAAATACAGTCACATGAGAGAGTATGTACCTGAGCTCCCAGCCTGTATATACAGTGAGCCTTTTGCCCCCTCTCTGGGCATCACCGCAATTATCGTCCAACTCTGTGCTGATCTGTGCAATAAGACAGCACTCTTTTTCTTTCCAGTTACACTGCCAAAATTATAAACCAACTCTTGCTCTTTACACAAAACCAGGCCGAGACTCATTAAATACTACATCATAAAACTGTTCTTTAACTGTGCTTCTACTGTCTCATTATACAGTGAGTGTTCGAGCCTTCGCAGTCAGAGCTGCAGACTCAGGGGAACGAGTGATGGGTTCGAGCCCAGTGTAGTGTGACTGTACTGTATGTGAGCGAGGGAGAGGAGGAACTGGATCCACATTAAAGCAGAGGTAGTAAAGCAGAAAATGCTAGCTGAGAGTGCGGACTAGAAGATATAGAGCAAGTGTAAATGCTGGGCTTGACTGACAGTGATTCTGTTGCACTGTTTAGAGCAGTACAGCTTATTAAATCATCATTATTATTGGCGCACAGTTATGTGTAATTCTCAAGAGACCCCCATCCAACCAGAGTAATTAAAGACACCTGTGTGATAGTGCAAGGGCATTTAACATTATATATTAAGTATTTACTTCTAGCTTGTCCAAATGAAGGATGTGGATATCTACACCATATCAGGCCAAAACACACTGACTTACAAGCCATTGAAAGTAGCCATATAAAAAAGCACTTCCAATGCAACAGCCAACAAAACCATTTAATAAATAAAACAATTAAAAGGTGCTCTCCGTCAACAAAGCTGTTGCAGCGAGATGTACTGGACCAGGCATCTGGCCAATGAGGGAGAGTTCGCTCCGAGGCAAATAACATTTTAGTGGAAGGTGGAAGGCTCCTAAGGAGACTTGGCTCCATTCAGACACCTCACACTGATGGCTCTGCCAAACCAACTGTACAGTAGTCTGGACAGCTGCTGTTCAACCACACCTTGATGTCATTAAAGATGCCTGATTGTTATCAATATCATGCCAAAATGAGTAGACGGATGGATGACATTGGTGAGGCACTGAGCAGGGCGAAGTGGGATGCCCACACTGATTGACTGGCTGGCTGTTGGAGTTTTGAGGTGTTTTCCTTCCACCTGGTCAGACTGGACTCCCACAGTGAGTATAGAGTAGCAGTCATCGAGGAGTTGACGTTGAAGTGACTGGAGTGGGACTGAGTCACCAGCAATGAAGCTTTAATCCAAATTTAACAGCCAGAGGAATTCCCTGACTGTTGTACTTTAGCATACAGACTGACACTGCATGATGACAAAGAACTAATAATTAAAGCTGCGAGCAGGGATGAACGAAACCTCACACATACCCGCTTGCTGAGGACCGGCGGTGGAATGCCAGTCAACATGGCTGTGCATTTCTATGACCATTGGACACAGCACACACATGACTTTGACATTCTTTCCAGTGCGGTGCTGGATATGCAAACATTGCACCACTTCCTGTGTCCACTACATGGCGCTAGAGAGTACTGGCTAAACATGCATCATAACGCTACACATTACGTCGAATGAAGTTTGTTATACAAGGTCTACTTTCTGTAGTCAGTAGGGTGGTGAAAGACTTTCACAGTAAAATAACTGTCCCAGAAAATATCACAGGTGTCACAGTATCACGGTATGCTGGTATTTCAGAATTATCATCATTTACAATGACCCTTTAAAAGTTGAAAAAAAGTCACAAAACGCCACACTATAGCATGTGGAAAAAATGGTCGAAAAATTCATAGTTCCAAATGTAAAAAAAAAAAAGTCGGGTGTGCACCCCATATGCCTAAGGCTGTTGCAGTGGCCCAGGTTCGAGTCCCGCTTGCGTGCTTTGCTGTATGTCATATCCCCTTCTTTCCTCCTACTTTCCTGTCTCTCTATTTAACTACACTATAAATAAAAGGGAAATGCCCCAAAAAATAATCTTAAAAAAAAAACGTTTTGAAAAAGTCATCATTCCAATGAAACTTATGGTACAGCATTTTGAAGAAGTTTATAGTGTAGAATTTCAAAATAACGTTCCAAAAAGTCAACATTTAAAAGGAGTTAACCATTTCAAACCTAGGCAAAGTGGCTTGATTTCTTAAAAAAAAAAAACATAAGAAGATGGCAATAAGCAATATAAGAATAAATGCCCCAGAAATTAAGAAAGTAATTATTTAAAAATAACTGTAACTATATAATTATAAGGACTATGAATATATCTTCCTTCCAAGCTTTTTTTTAAAACTCTAAATCTAGTAAATGTTTGCAGTTTCTGGGACAGTTCCTGTCTAGTTAGTCATTTCCTCATGTTTTTGGAAGAAATCAGACCAATTTGCTTCAGGTTCAAGGGGTTAACGCAGAAGGATTTATTTAGATCAACAAAAGTTTTATTACTATAATTAAAACCATGTTTTTAAAAACAACAGTATGTGTAAAAAAAATAACTAAATAAGGGTAAGATTCTCTGTCCAGTCACACTTTTCTAAACACATTAGATAAGCAAATGCACATAGTATAACTATCAATTTTCATACCAAAGTATAGCTTGAAACCAGCATACCTCTGCAACCCTGTACAGGCATAAATATATCTCAGGATTCTCTATGTTGTTTAGAGATCAAAAACAAGAACCCACTGACCTAAAATGCCCTAACTTTATATTCAGCATCAGTTTAGATTGTAATGTGTCTGCTTATTGTCAATCAGACATGAATCGGGTTCATCAACAGTGTTGTGGGTAAACCTGAAAGGCACTTGACACTGAAGCTGTATCGGAGGCCTAAACGCACATTTGGATTTGTTTGCATCACTGTGACAATTTGTTTGTTGTTGGATTTTAAAAACTTTTTTCTGTGCTTTCTCTCCACAGCTGTGCTATTGTTACAGACAGATCAGAATTCCAGCTATATTACTAACTTTTACAAAGTTGTAACTTTGTAAAATCTCAGTCCTCCCGAGAAAAATAAGAATTAACTGTGATATGCCTCAAGCAACTGGAGACTTTTCCTTCAGTCACTTCCCTTTACTTGTGAAGAGCATCTCTGTACTTCAGGAGATCAATATGATCATGTGTGGCATGCTAAAATCATAATTAACTATAACATCTAATGGTTAGTTGCAATGCATTCATTATAGTTAATAGCCTGAAAACATAAAAAGGCAACAGTTTATTGAATTGAATTTAAAGGAGCACTGTGTAGGATTTAGTGGCAACTAGCTGTAAGGATTGCAGAATGCATCCAGCTGAAACTTCTCCAATGGGCCAAACGTGAAGTCTCGCTTAGATTGCTTTCGGTGTTCATTGTTCAGGGTTTTCACCAGGAGCAAAATTACCCGTAGAGGTCTCCTTCTCTCCAAAACAAACAAACCCTGTCAAAAAACTGAATATAGTAGTTTCATGTTGAAAGAAAAAATCTGTGTTTCTATGATGCTATTCAGCTTTTCACGGAGGGGCTGCTAGTCCAGCACCTGCCAATGTGCACCCATCATTTTTCTCTGATCTGTTCAGGAGGTTTTTGCAAGGAACTGGCATGTTAGTAGATGTCTCTCCAAAAACAAACAGACCCAGTTATTTAAACCCTATAAAACAATAAATCAAGCAGTTTCATGTTAAAAACCTCTGTTCTTCAGAGACAGAGGGGCTGCTAACTATGGTGGCAAATGCAAAAAAGGAATGTCCCTATCCAGGACCACTGTTTAGTTTGTCCATTCTGGGCTACTGTAGAAACATGGTGGTACAACATGGCAATTTCTGTATATAAACAGCTTCTTCTAAGGTAATAAAAACGCAGTGCTTGTTATTTTCAGGTGATTATACACTAGAATAAACATACTTTATACTGTATTTCATTTCTGACAATATATCCACCTAAATGCTACACACTGGAGCATTAAAATCAGATTCTGATGCATGTTGTCAGATATGCCTTTAGTATAGTTGACTATATATTTTCACTGTTGCATGTTAGCCTGATTTCTATGGACAGTAATGACAAACAACATCAAGCGTGCTTTTCCCAGAGCTAATCCCAAAGGGGACTGAACAAATCCCTTTGCATCTTGTCACCGGCATCAAAGCTTGAGAGAGTAACACTGCACATCAAAGCCTGGAACAACTCGGAAAAAAGAAAAAAAAAAAAATCATCAACAGTCGACAAACTGAGTGCTTAAAAATGCCTCGAAAAATAAAGTAAATCTCATTCCTCTTTTTACCATTTCTGGCCCATCTAGTGAATAACCACAACAAACAATTTAATGCTCACTGCTGTGAGCTGCTTTCTCCAACCTTAAAATGTCACAACCACTTCAACAGACACTCAGTAGTGCCCTTACTTGCAATAAGTACTGGTGAACTGTTGCTATTATTCTGGAGCTATTTTTGTGGCAGCAGTCGATCCCTCAGGCAGAATATGCAGCTTGTAGACTGCTACAGCAGCAAACTTATCACGTGCCCCAAACCAGGTCGGCTGGAGCAAGAGTGGGGTGGGCTGAAGCTCGCCCACATAGGTCCCCTCATATCCTTTAGTGCTGCAAAAGAAAATGAAACTTTTCATCCAATGCAATCTTCAGTGCATGGTTCTAATACAATCTGAATAACATTTTATAGAATTTCGTGCCGATGACTCATTTGACATGCATCATTTTACATGATAGTGCATTAAAACATTTTGGTAGTAGCAGGAGCTGATACCACCTCAGCAGCAGGCATAACACGGTCGCTCCATCACTCTCTCGCACCTTCTGTTTGTTTGTGCTCTGCTTATCTGTCACTTTTTTTTCTGCAGTCCCTCTGTCAGTCTCTCCATCTCCCTCCATCTGATCGAGGACCGGATGAGCAACTTGGATTCAAGAAGCTGTGATTGTTTTGTGAAAATTCAACGTGGCCCTGGGCTGTTGTTTTTCATAATTAAGTACTGGAGCAACAATCTGGCTACAAGCAAAACCCACAACAGACAGGCACCCTCATACTGTTCCAGAAACATTCCTCATGTACATATCCATACTGTACTGGTCAGAGCAAACTGACCACATACAGACGTCCCAAAGTGGAGTCACTATAGAGCATCATAACCGCTCTGTATATGTAAGACAGCACAACAACCCCCCCCAACACAACCCGCTCTCTCTCCCCTTACACGTGAGCAGCTCTGCCGTTATCTCTTTCTTCCCGTCTATTTCTAAATTTGAAGCGACATAAAAGCCAAGTCCATTTTTTGCTGTTTCTGTATAATTGCATCATTTGGCAAGTGGTACAGTTATTTCAAGCCTTTGGATATCTCTGTACACAACGGAGAGGCACAGAGGGACATCAAATTGAAGATTTCATAGGATGGGAGTGAGGAGGGGGGGCATATCACAGATTACAGATGGATCTATGGTCTGAAAGTAGGTCAGCATATAAATTATATATTTTTTTTGGGCAAATGTCAGGTGAACACAATGCTTTATATTCTAACACAATTAATAGAGATTTAGGAACATTAAAAGTTCAGTTGTCAGGATTCACTCATCTTTTGAATAGAGGGAGGCTGATAGGATTTGAATGTTTAAAATACTCTGTCAAAGTAAATTCAAGTTGCATGAGCGTACACATCGGTTAATAACACAATAAGAATTTCTCAGTGAATTTAAAAATGCATATTTAAAAGGTTGAAATCAAACCCACAGTTTCATCTCAATTTCGGTAAACAGCAGGCGTACTAAACAAACTTTCCCTTTCCCGAACACCTTTCGCCTGGCGATAGCACGATGGGATGCACTGCACTGTCACCTAGTTTCCATGGTAACCTGTTGCTATGGAAACAGGCCCTGGAACAGACTCGGGAGTCGGGTGGTGGAGATTTTGTTGCCGGAGAGTCAGAGGGAGGTGAGGATACAGAATAAGAGGGAGAGGAGAGAGAAAACAAAATGGATAGAAAGTAAAGTGAAGGAGCTCAAATACAAGTACTAACGCAACTTGCTAGTCTCACGAACTTCAGTTCACTTTATACTACATCTTCAGACCAGGGTTGGCTGATTTATTACTGTATTAAGTTTGGGATTTTTTGGGATTCGAGTGTTTGGTAGTAAACATGATCCCACATTGGAGAATAGGAGGCAGCAGCTTCATTGACATTCATCTCACTCGTCTGTTGGCCTTGTACAGCAAACATTATATAACCCCTGTGATGGCTGGCACTACAGCAAACACGCAGTTACACTCTTTCTCTTCCTGTTTTACTGTTCTTAGTGTTGTGAGGAACAATTTGAATTTTAGACATTCAAATGGGAGGACATTTTAAACCCTCCCTGTTTGTTGTGAAAGACATACAAGGCTGAGGGAGACTTTCAGGTATTAGTATTAAGTGTTTGTGTTATGCATGTAGTGCTGATGATTTAAAGGGAAACTTCTGTATATTTCAACCTGGACCCTATTTTCCCATGATTTTGTATCTAAATGACTGACGGGAACAACAGTTTTTAAATCTGGTCCACTATTGAGTGCTGCAGTCGGCAGTGTCAAATTTGGTTGCAATGTCATCACTAGGGGCATTCGTGCACCCTCAATTTACATCCATCAATCACTAAACCGACCAGACTAATGTATACAGTAATTTTATCATCACAAAACACACTGAATTCAAAGCTTAAAGAAAAAAAACAAAACTCATTAAAGCCATCTGAGTTTATCTTCCCACTCTTTCAACAGTCACTAAGTTTGGTTTGGATGAAACCTTTAATTCAATCAGTTAGATTTGAAAATATTTTGGCCGTAAACGCAATAAAATAACTGTTTGTTTATATTGAATCTGGTGGGTTTGTTGATGGTGATTTTGGGGCTGTCTCTTGATAAACAAAAAGGATCTTAGTCTTTGACAAAAAGGTCTATCTCTGTGGAGATCCTTTCCATAAAGTTGTCAAACACTTAAACTTTTAGTGGATATACACTGACGTTGCCAAATGACCCTCGCTGTTACAGTGCCGCCTGTCCTGCATACTGGATCAATGTCCAAAACTGCTGTCTCCATTTAGTCACTTTGACTTAAAAACATGGAAAAACAGCATCCAAGGTAAAAAAAAACAACAAAAAAAAAAAACTGAAGTTACCCCTTAGGATCAACAGAAGAAATAAAAATGACAGTTTGTGTGCATGTACTTGAGTGCATGTTTTGATGTGTGTGAATCAAGTGTCAATTCACTGCAGGAAGTTATATGAATCACCTTTACAAGATAACAGCCGATGGCCATGTAGCAAACACACTCAATCTCAAATAATATGAGTAAAGAGAGGGAAGTGGCAAACAGCTTAATTTGTTTGCCACTGAGAAAATAACAAGGATGCAGCGCTGGCTGCCGGCAGGTAAATCCAAGACAAACAAACTCATTTGCAGATGTCCTCATGAAAGGCAGTTTCCCAGAAATTACAGACCGACCAGTGTTTGGACTACATTCGATTTCCCGTAACGTCTTCTTGCGCACTCCCCACCCCCTCCTCATCTCCATCTAGCTCTCTAATCTCTCCCTGGCTGAAGTTGGACTGCAGCCTGCTGGGTTAGTCTATTTAACTGCTGTCACATAGAGAGCCTTGGAGCATGTTGTGTACTACAGTCAGTGACAGACAATATGGGCAGCAACTGGCAGGGAGCACCATAGGACAGATGGATACACACACACACACACACACACACACACACACACACACAATCTCAGATGCACTCATTCACACAGTGTGAGGCTTATTCACTCAATCGCTCTGACAAACCGCACCAGAGACTTCAGTCCGACCTTCCACATTATGGCTGTTACACAAACACAAGTGTGTGGACTATAAACAAAGCTGATAGCAAAGATGTGCAAACAGGAAGTGAGTTTGTGAGTGAACTTAATACACACCAAAAAAAAGGATGCAAATCCCCCTTGGCCTTTTTCGGGGTTTCCCACACATTCATGTATTTGCAGTGGGTCGCCACAAATAGATTTTCGAGCACTACTGAAATATATTGTGCGGTTAATCATTGCAGCAGAACACCAGGTGCAGTGAAAGTGAAATTTAACTGTTCATTGAGCTGGGTCTAAACGTTTGCAAAATGTCCATCTTTTCCTTTAAAGTAACAGCTAGATTTTACTAATTTTAATAACTTTGCTAACCTCATTTGTCACAGATTACTCCCCATACTGGAGGTCTTGAGTTTTAACCAATAAACTGATGATCTTAACATACTAATGCAGCTCAAAAGTTTACTTGTGTATTGAGTATTGCACAGCCAAGCCTATCTCACATTGTACCAGCTCAGAGGAAAAGTCTGACAGATCGTAATTCTGCACTAATGGACTACACAATCTGTGTTGTTTCTATTACATCAAACTAATCACAATCTTTTTGGTGCCAAGCCCAAGATGTATTAAGTGTGCCCTTGTGAGACAGTGGAACTCGTTTTAGTGAAGAGATGAGAGTTAGTAAGTCCCTGAAAAATAAAACGCCAAGTAAAATAATAAAAGCCAGTGTGTATGTTGCTACCTCATACGTTGTTGTTTCACACAGCAGAAAAACTAAGTGTGGAGATAGGTTACAATTTCAAGTAGTAAGAGGGACTTTGAAAGAGATTGGTGGCCAATAACAGATTTCATACCCAAACCCTTAATCTTCTGAGCCAGACTACAGCAGACATATTCATATGTGATGCTAGAGAGCAGGAAGTATCAGTTAAAAATGAGAAGAAAGCTAGCATTACCAGAATGTTTTCTATATTTTTCTTACAATAACAACAATAACAATAACAAAAAAGGTTTAATGGTGAATTTGTTAACATCAGAGCTTAGTAAAACAGAAAATTTCACTGTATGGAAATCAAATGCCCCTCAGATAAAAACATTTTTAAGATTAGTTCTTGTATCTGTTACTTTACTTTACAATGACATGTTTCCTCACACCTCTTAATTAAGATACACATTTCAGACTGGAGATACATGTTTTGTATCACAACATCCAAAGATAAATGCTGACCGGAGCAAAAGAACCAACAGTCACAGTTGCTTCAGGTATTCCTGTTTTCTGTGGATGACTGGATCAAACGTTTGCAATGACTTCAGTCTGACGGAACTGAAGGAGGCGATTTAATTAACTGACTGGAGTATTACTCAACTCCACTTCTGTCCAATGATGGAACAAAACCATAACAACCCCCTGAAACAGCATCCAGAAGCTCAATATTAAACATCTTTAGGATCTGTTGTAAGAAAAATGACATCTATGCAACTATATATCTTGTCTATATGTAAGCTTATGCTGATGATCTATATTTGTGATGGCAGCATGATTTCACATTTGTATCTGCATCTTAAGTCTGGCAATTATTTTGAAGGAAAAGATTATCTTCATTAACTTGTGAGGAGGTCATAAAGGTGATGTTATTTTATGAGGTCCAAATGTAAGTCAGCCATCTGTAAGATCAGAACATGCAGTAACTTTTAGAGTTAATGAGGCCTTGAAATAGAATAAAGCGTGCAATTTAACACTTAATATCCAAGTTCATTTAATGGCAAATACAGTTACATCAGTTTCTCTTGCTAAGATTTGTTAAAGCTATTTATACCAGAGTAATGGCATTAGACATTAGGACATTTCCTGGACTTGATTTAAATATTTCTTCATTGCTTCAGTCTTGGCACACAGCAACCATGATGACATTTTTTCACATATACACAATATTGTGTGTGTGTGTGTGTGTGTGTGTGTGTGTGTGAAGTGCAGTGTCTGCCAAAAAGCCTGCTGACAGCTGCTGGCAGTCACTGTGTTGTGGATGCATAAGTCACTGTCACAGCATCACGCTTCTACCAGCATGAGAGGTGTCACTTAAATAAATGTATAATTATCTGGAGGTTGTTGAAAAGCAGTTTAGTGCGACGCCTGACTCAAAGAGAATTTCGACAGAGACTTTTCAGCATAAAAGAAACTCTGTCTACACATCTGGAGCTGTTACACTGGAGGGCAAAGAGTTACATCTCTGTTGTGTGTGTGCCCAAAACATGCATTTTTTTATGCGTGTCCATGCCAGCGTGTGTATGCATCTGTGTGCATGTATTAAGCACTAGCGGCCAGATGTTCAGCAGCGGGATCCCTGCACATCTGGCAGCATGCACTGGCCTGGAGTGGAGAGGGTATCTAGCATGCAGAAATGATGGGAGGGATGGGAGAAAAAGATGGAAAAGGGGGAGTTAAGATTAAAGACAAAGGGTGGGGGCAGACAGCTTGAGAAGATGAAAATATGATGGATTTAGCTTAAAAAAATAGATGAAAATATAGTGGAAAAGGTTGCATGCGCACAAATATCCTAAAAAAATCCTATTTTGATGCAAAGAAGCAAAATGAACATGCAGGTGTTCTACTTTTTCATATTTTAAAGTGATTAACAACATGTTGGTGCTGGTTAATCAGAGTATTCACGTCTGCATGTAAATGGGACTGCTGGTGGAATATTCATTTTCATTTGGCACATAAACAGCTTAGTAGGAATATTATAAAATATAAAAAATTGACTATTTGGTGCCATAAACAGACTCACTGAGAGTTTGTGGGAGGTGAGTAAAGAAGTTGAAAACAATAATACTCCTCTGCTCAAGTCGCAGGCCTCCTGAAGTCTTGTAATTTTCCTTTTATTCCAATAAAGAGAAACAACCTAGAAAATGTAGTCAATAAAGTAGCTATGTAGATGCGCAAAAGACCTATAAGCTCTCAAAGCACCTGTTTTTCAGGACGTGATGGCTGCATCCCGTAGTAAACAATGTTCAACTTTTGGAAGGCAGCAATGTATCTCGCACACCACATGTGCACAGCTTTACATCTGCCCCACAGATGACATTTTTGACCTAATACACACTTAAACACATAAACAACGTCTAGTTGAACATTAGCGCTGAACTCTGGTTATTAGGCTTTTATACGTTGCTGGTTATGGTCCCTTTCACAACTTCAGGAACAACATGCCTCCACGCCCCTGCAAAATTGGTAAAGAGAGACACATACTCTCTCCCTGTATACACACTAATACAAAAGAACAATACATAAACAGCTTCCTGTTTGGTCAAGATACAGCAAAAGTAAAAATAACATCTTGCATACGATTCGGCCTTGTCTTTTACTCTACCAGTTCTGTCACATTATTGTCCAGCAGATAAAATTTTGAAATCAACGGTATTTGCATATTCATAGAGTCTTAATTTTGAGATGAAACATTATAAACAGAAAGCCTGTTTAAAAGATGTAGGCATTTACCAAGCAAGATGCCATCACTTTGCATTATGGGAAGTGTAGAATTCAGATGTTTTGGACCCTTATTAGGAATTAAAAATCAGGATCACTTGGCCTCTGCTGCTTCACTTTTGACCACTGTTTATCTTCCTCTTTATCCTTTTCTCTTTTTTCTCATTCACTTCATGCTATCACTAATAATTTGTTTAAGTATCCCTTTACATATCAAAAAAGTCTATACTGAACAAAATGAAAGAGATCCTGGAACCTTGAAGCTAAATCTTAATCAAAATGAACTCCACCTCCTCAATCACACAAAAGGCTACAGGAAATGTCAAGAAAAACAACTCACTTGTAAAACTGATAATATGTAATACAAGGAAAACTACAGACTACTTTAAAATCTGTACAAAGTCATATGTAGCTGGTGTAACATCTAACAACTTAGAGCTCAGACTCTGCGGGAGCTCTCGCCAAGGTTTCTTCAAAGCGGCACCAAAAGGACTTCACAGCTGACAATTGGTGAGTGACACGATCTGTTTGTACCTGCAGCAAATGGGTCTATTTCTGGCCAGAGGGTCAAGACACAAGAGTCCAAATCAGCAATCTCCTCCTGCTTCAACCATTCCTGTAAGCAGCGAATAGCCGCTACCTTAGCCGTCTGCTCTGAGGAGGTCATTTTGGTCACTTGAGATAGAACCAACATTACGTTTTGTGGATCTCTGCCAGCAGAGAAAAATCTGTTTCTTTCGCGTCTTCTGTGTGTGTATCTGCTGTGGGACTGGAGTGTGGGCAGATAGAAGATCATAAGGATGAGCCATCGACCCAGGCCGAGTTTCGGTGGACAGAGAAAGGTTCAGCAGAGAGGAGAGAGGGAAGACAGAGTGCAGCAGAGGAGAGAAAGGGACCCAAATGCAGGCTTGATAGACTTGCTGTGTGGAAGAAGGACGTTTTCACAGTTGGTTAGGTTCCATCTACCCAGAAACACCTCACACTCACATGCATGAACACATGCCAATGCACAGAAGCACCAACCCATGGATGATTTCTCCTACATGCACAACCATTGCATATTGGATTCCCCAGATATGTAAACATAGATATAATGTGCTGGGAAAAAAATTGTGCCGGTTGCACAAAACACCTTAAAGAAGTATTTCACTGTGGGAATGTTTTTTTTTTCTTTTCATGAAACTAGGCTGTCTATGTAATACAAAAAAGCAAATGCTTTTGAAACTGGCACTTTTGAGAAAAAAGGGCTGTGGCATTTTCTTTTGCTCAACAGGTAGAAAATCTACAACTACCAGAATGTACTGCATCAGACCAATAAACACTCCCACTGGTATGTGGCATGTAAAAGTTTTTTTTTTTTTTTTTTTTTTTAACACAGCCCAACCAATAGGCCATTGCTAGTGGAGCAGAGCTGTGTACACTGCTCTACAGCAGACGAGAATGCCTTTCAGTTGTTTTTTTTTTTTTTTTTACTGGTGTGTAACATTCAACATCATGGCAACACCAGAAAAATCTGTTAGTAGACATAAGAAAACAGCATGGAGGCCAGTGAAAATGTTACTGTGGTTTCTTCTTTTTTTATATCTCTTACCTATTCAGTCTCTCTACTAGGTGCAGACAAATTTGGAACAATGTTTAAGTGCTGCATAGGCGAAGGTGGACTGTGTTTTGTGTCAGCACGTCATTGCATCTCACTGGTAAAGGCGATAAAATTAGCGCAATTATCCAGGTGTTTTATTTCCATCACAGCTGATCAGCGCCCTTGCCAATAAATACCAGTCATTTGACACTGGCGTAAGTCAATTTTTACCTTTTCCATGAAATACAAAATCCAAAAGTAAGTGGCTGTTTATGGGATTTTCGCACAAAGGGAAAGGGGCTTTGAGGTATTTTGTACAACCAGCCACAGACTCATGGTTGACCCCATTATGTGAGAGCAATGTTTTGTTCCATGCTGGATGAGATAGTTTTCTCTGACTTCCCCCGATGCTGTCCATATCCACTCTGGAGTTATAGCACTCTCACGAGCATAAGCCTGCATATTTGCACGATTCGTTTATCTTTTAATATGCAATGCCTGACAGAATACATACTCCATAACGTGTAGTTAGAGACAAACATGACTATGACGGGGGTGTCGACTGGAATAAATGCAAAACAGACCCAACCTCCTAAATCTCGTCAACTGGAATGATCACTTTCAACAGGAAAACTAAAACAGTAAACGCAAAGCACTGAGCCTCCTTTTCCTCCATCCCTCCCTCCTCTCTGACTTTGAAAAGCCTTAATGAGAGAACAGTGTCTGTATCGATTCTCCTGCATTCTAACGCTCTGTGATCGAAGAACAAAAGAGAGGAAAGATACGGACGGAGGCAGAGAGGGAGAGGGAGAGTGCATCCTATCCAAGAAGCTTCCAGACTCTGCAGCCAACTGAGGAAGAGTGCACCCTGTATAAATAATACAAAGTGTTTCTCTCACTGCCTGGCTGTAAAGTATAAGCATATGTATGTACAGTAAATAGAAATGTCTAAGGCATTCTGTCATTGCACTCATTTGTACATGTTTACAGTATGTGTGTCACTGTTTCTAAAATGCATTAAACTCAAGAATTATAATGAAGGAATACCGTGGAAGGGCAAAACAAACAACAGAAATGCAACACCAAAAGTAATCCTAGTACCTGCATTTATTTGCCCCATTTCTGTCAGTATTAGCAGTCTACAAAACTAAAGGGAACAGCATCAAAAATGTGCTGGACCGCAGGAAGACAGCAACTGCATTAATCGGAACAGCATACGATCTACTGTCGTAGCACTACAATAATTAGCACCCTTGGGAAGCATAAAATGTTAAAGTTCAACATTTTAGGAAATATGCTTATTTGCTCTATGGGAGCATTAGATGAGAGGTCAATACATCTCAAGAATAATAAGACTAAAGCCGGTTAGTTTGGCTAAGCATAAAGACTGAAAACAGGTGGAAACAGCTAGCCTGAATATCTCCAAGGGAAACAAAATTTAAGTTCCAGCACCTCTAAAGCTCACTAATTGATGGAAAGCTGATGTAGATGAAGAAGAGTTCGAGGACATCAAAAAAATCTCTCAACACTGGCATTTAGGGCCTGTTAAAAAGGTTGACTAGATCAAATGGGACATGACAACATCTGCCTCCATGTTCTGATGTTTTATTTTTGGAGCTGGACCCTTCATTAGGAGCGCAACTGGAATATACAATTTGGTTATTCATTGCACTACTTTCTTAGGGCGCAGAGAGTACTCTGGGCACAGACGGAGCAGCAGGAACAGTGGTAGTGAAACTTAACTGTTGAGTTGGGTCTAAAAGTTTGCATTCATTTGCTTCTGCAGCAGCTGCACCTATCATCCATTGATGACAGATTGATCATTCACCCCGAGACTCAAACTGCTGCAGAGGGAATAAAAGAACTTATGACGAAATCTGCCCACAGTGTGTTCACGGACCCACAAAAACCCTCAGAATTTAGAGATGGGATACAGAATAATACAAGGCGACAAACACGTACAAAAAAATATGGTTTGGTATAGTGAGAATGCAACTTGAGCAAAGCTACCGAACAAACAGAAAAAAAAGAGACAGAGCTTTAACAACATTGACTGTCCAATCAGGTTGTAACACTATCTACTGTCATATACATAAGTGTCAAATAACTTCCAGTTTAATATCAAAAAATACATTTAGGGCATGGCATGTTGATGAGGGGATACTTAAACTCATGACTGTGGCGGTACGTCGAACAAAAAAGACAGAGAACCACTGCAGTATACAGACTGACTAACAATGATAAAGTCAAAAAAAAAGCTGAGAAATATAAAAACATCCCAGCTCACACAGTCACACTTACAGAGACTCCTGGGAGATTTTTCTGGTCTACTAACCTTCTTCAAGGGGTGCACTCCACTTTACTTCACTGTAGCATAAATTGAGTTTACACAATATGGATTTTCCCCCTTTTTACTCCCTACTAGGTTGTGCTTGTCCTTTCTTACTTGTACAAACAAAAAAAGCACTGTAAATGATCAAAAACTGACAAGATAAATTGACAGCGTAAAGCCACTAATACAGCCTCGTTTTTTACCAAGTGTAAGGGTCTGTCTTTTCAGGGACCACACCTCCGCTGAGCTACACTTTCTCTCCTCATTATCCTCCCCTCTATCTCTTTTCCTGTCCCTTGTCTCTAGTCTTCCTCATCTCTCTCTCCTATATTATCTTATTCCAATTAATGATCTTCCTCCTTTAGGCATCCGTTGTTTCCATAGGAACTGTGCTCTGTAGTCGATACCAGTCGTCAAGGCAACGATGACCTGGGAAGGACACTGTGTGTCTGTGTGTGTGCGTGTGAATGCGCATACACGTTTACTTGATTTGGGCTGGCCCCTTGCAGTAGTGCAGGTATGTTTAGTGTGATTATAACTCTGACAGACATATTCAAAGTTTTCTATACTTCATGTTTTGTTTCAGTTTATGTCGTAGGAAAAAAAACTTTTGTTTCATTTAAAAACATATTGGAAAAGCCTGTGCAGCTACTAACCTTACTGTCCCCTTCATATCCACTACTGCATCTATTAGGGGTGTAACAATCCACCTTTTTCAATTGATGTATCACTGATCAATTATACAATTTGATCAATGCAAAGCAAAAAACATCCATCTATCTTTAGGATACTGCTTTATTTTGAAATTCTGTGTCACTGTCAAGCAGCAGGAGGCAGATAATGGAAAGCAGCATATAGGATAAGGATAATGTTATTTGCGATTCGATACGATGCGATACGACACGACACAACACAGCACGGCATGACACCACATGAGACAACTTAACTGTCAGTTTACACAAAAGTTAGACATACAATTAAAGTAGACATACAATTACACAAGCAGTGCATACCATAGAAGCACAAGAAACAGTCATGACCATGGAACACATCAAAAAATATCCCCAAATTCAGATCTTAATTAGAGGCACACTGATTTGGGTTTAGCAACA